>NW_020175050.1:2147150-2147428 GCF_003031525.2 Neophocaena asiaeorientalis asiaeorientalis
CCACAATCAACTTGATGTCTGTGGAATACCTGAATACACAACAAATCATCCCAAACCGAGGAGGTGGACTTTGAGAGCAAGATTTATGCTGTATAGCTTTGCTTCCTCTTGTCCTAGGGTTCTATCCGTCCGTTTTTTTGTTGTTGTTTTGGTTAGGTTTTGGGTTTTTTTTTTCTTTATTTTTTCTTAATAATTATTTTTCATTTTAATAACTTTATTATATTTTATCTTACTTTATTTTATTTTACTTTATCTTCTTTCTTTCTTTTTTCCTTCCT
>NW_020175050.1:2147446-2154302 GCF_003031525.2 Neophocaena asiaeorientalis asiaeorientalis
AGTATGGAGGTTCCTTAAAAAACCACAAATAGAACCAACATATGACCCAGCAATCCCACTACTGGGCATATACCCTGAGAAAACCATAATTCAAAAAGAGTCATGTACCAAAATGTTCATTGCAACTCTATTTACACTTTGTGACCGCCTGGAGGGGTGGGATAGGGAGGGTGGTGGGGGGTGATGCAAGAGGGTAGAGATATGGGAACATATGTATATGTATAACTGATTAACTTTGTTATAAAGCAGAAACTAACACACCATTGTAAAGCAATTATACTCCAATAAAGATGTAAATAAAATAAAATAAAATAAAATCCCATAAACAGAAAAAAAAAAAGAAACTGAGTAGGAGATTAAGAAATACCTTATTAAGATGATTAAATGCTGAAGTGGAATTGAAGAGTGAGGTAACGTAAAGGCACTTATTAGAGTTTAAAATGTTCTTCACCACATAGAACATTATTTGCAGCAAATGATTACGTAAGTAACTGAAATGACACTGGACAGTGGAGAAGCAAGATTTACTCTTACTTATTGAAGATTTAAAATTTTTTCTGGTATTAGAATTTTTCAGCCAATTTCATTCAATTGTTAAATGACCATATGCATACAGCAACTACTTTGTGCAGAGTTCTGAGTTGGTTGCTATATATAAGGGAGGACATTCTCAACAATGTTAGTAAAATGGAAACTGTAGAGATGTTACTCCTGGACTTTTGCAATTCATGGAGCAATAAATTTGGAAACATATTTTTGGGAAATGATAAAGAATCAACAGTTTTTTATTTTGCCAAGAAGTTACATCAAAAAAAATTACTATTTACCATCATGTCACCATTTCAACACCTCCCAGAAGTGGTAGAACATAAACTAAAGAAAGAAAACATAGCCAGCATGCATATGTATTTACAGAAAGTTATACTGCAATAGTACATACGTGTGTGCATGTGTACATGTGTATTATTTGTATACAGATACCTCACTTCTTATATTTTTGAAAAATTTTTAATGGGTAAATAGGTATATATATATGGTATGATACATATAGATAGATAGATAGATATAGATATATAATGGACTATTATTCAACCATAAAAAGAAGGAAGTCCTGCCATTTGGAATGACATGCATAGACCTTGAGGACATTATGCTAAGTGAAATAAGTCAGACAGACAAATACTGTATGATCTCACTTTTTTGTGGAATCTAAAAAAAAAACTGAACTCGTAGAAACAGAGAGTGGAATGGTGCTTGCCAGGGACTGGGGGCGTGTGGCATCCATTGATTGTCTTTTTTTCATTTGCTTTACAATCTTGCTGATTCTTGGTGTCACAACTGATTTTTTTATTGAAACCTGGACACTGGTGTGTTATGAGACTCTAGATCTTAAACCTTCTGCTTTAGCTGGTTTATTCTTACACCTCTCTAGCAGAAATGAGGTGGGGGGTGCCACCTGATTACTACCAGGTTGGGGCAGAAGTACTGGTATCCCACCTGGCCTCGGCTGAACCATGTGGAGGGAGCTCCTCATTAACACTGGGTGAGGGTGGGAGTTTCAGCACCACTGGCCTCCACCGTCACCTCCCTGACAGAGAAGGGTAGCAGTGCCTCATTATTGCTCCCCACCCTGACAGCACAGATGAAGTGGCCTCATTACTGCTAGGCAGTGCCTGTCCCTCCACGAGGCATCCTCTGACACCACCCCAACAGGAAGGGGGAAGACCCTCTTATGACTGCTGGCTGGGGTGAAAGTCCAATCTGCCCCCATGTGTTCTCCATTGACACTATGGGTGTTGGGGACCTCTTTTCTATTCCAGTAGAGATCAAAGACAGTTTCTCATTTAAAAAATTCGGCTACAATGATTATTTAGTTTTTTTTGTCTGCTCATCATATCCTAACCATCTTTTTCAGTTTTTTTTAGATGCCAAGTTATTATTTATGCTGTTGACAGTAAGCCTCTTATTTATTTAACTGACTTAAAATTTATTTAAGATTATCCATCTTTCTCCTTTTTCTTTGTATTTATCTTAAAATCAAGTTCTCTTTTCCCTTATATCTCTTATTCTAAATATACTCCAATCTTTCTGATTCAGAACTCAAAATTCTAATTGTCCAAACTTTTCAAATAATGAATACATTTCTAAGATGCCTAGAAGGCTTTTTATACATTGTAACAGATAACTTACACTTCCTCTTTCTTCCCATAAATTTTTATGGGCTCTCTAGAGAAATGATTCCATACCTACAGTTCCATGGAAGTCTTTGCTTAGTTTTACAAAAATTGTCCATGCTAATATGCAATTACTTAACAGCAAGGAAATTTTATTGAGTATCTGTTATCCTCTGTTTTTATATTTCTGCCATTTACTTATTTTGAAACACTAGATTCTTTCAGTTCTGCTATAGATCCATTCCAAATTAACTCTTGGAATTTCAGGAGTTATAATTTGTAAAACTGACTAGAATATTACCACTTAGATTTGTTAGTGCAAAGGGACATTACCTAACTTCATGCAGATGCTCTGTCACTCTATCCCTAGATAATATTTTTTTCTGTTCCAAATATATAGGTAGCCACTGAAACCTTACAGAAGGACATACTATTTTTTTTAATATTCCATACATAATTCATTCCAACTAGTTCTAAAAATCTGTACATGAAAACCAAGTGAAATATAATTCCTGGAAAGGTAATAATGATATTATTACTGGAAATCACACAGATGGATATAGTTTGACTAAACAACTTTAAAAGCCAACAAAAACACTGTTAAGAATCCTTACGTAAGTCTCTTATTTGTACAAGGACTACTGTAAATTTTATTTAATGTCTTAAGAATTTTTTCCTGATTTATTGTGAATAATATAGAGCAAATAAGGAACCATAAATCAAAGTAGATTTGTGGGAAAATGCAATTAGGATTTGCTTGAATGGTGGGGTCTATCTGTAAACCAATTAGGATGAATGGATGTTGCAGCAGAATGCTTTTAATAAAATCGAATGCACTTGGGAACCGAGATACTGAATGCACTTTGAAGTGACTACAGATGACACAGTACTTTATATGCCTACATTTATTGAATGTGCTGTAATGGATTTAGGACTTAGATCACAGTCTCTGTCATGGTCACAAAACTAATAATAATTAGCAGGAAGGAAGTTTCTCTAAAATTCTTCATCATATAGTTCGAAAGTTTCCTTTTCAGTAGATTTATCTTTTAGCATAAACTGAAACTGCTAAAAAGAAAAAAGAAAAAAAAGGAGACTTTTACTTCAAGTGGGAAGCTACATTGTGTTTTTCTAATTGGTCCATTTAGCCACCTCACTAACATTGAGACACTAAAATTCAAAGACACTAATTTCCTTATTAGGAAATTTTTCAGCATGAGATTCGGATTCATAAAATCACTGTGGTTAAGAAGCTGGTGGGCCAGAGTTGGATTGTCTGCGAGCTACTCAGGCACTGGACTGTTAGCCGCGGGACTGGTAAATTGGTTGCCATCAGCCTAGATTCCTGAGTAAGGAGTATTATAATTCAGCGTCTGTCATATTTGCCAGTCGTACTTGTTTTAATACATCAAAAAAATGCAATACCTAAGGTCACCAAATAACCAGAAAAATACTTGCAAAAGATTAACAGTTAACAAATCTGATTGTTGGTAGGTAGGGCACCTCAACATTAACAAAAGTGAGCTTATATTACCAGGTAAAATTTTTATAAGAAGCTTTAACAACATAGCAATTTAATGATGTAATAAAACACTATGATAGTAATGTTTTTGTTAGTAGGAGCCTCGTATGGTAAAATATACATGTTTCAATAAATATTCAATATGTGTGGACATTCTTTGGAGTCTTTAAAAGTTAGGCCCTATGGTAACAGTTGAGTGATAGAGAAAACTAAGTGACACAGGTAACCTATTTTAAGAAGCTTATTCCACTGAGGCCTAAGAGAATGGCTTAGAGTCAGGAGAATGTGGAGTCAAGATGATCAATCTGGACTTTACTGGAGTCGTCTAAGCATGAGATGGCAAAGGCCTTGAATTAGGGTGGCATCAGGAATAAAAACGAAATCCCCTTATACTGCGTTCGCTCTTTACAAACATTATTGGTTTCAGTTTTCAACAAAACACATATGAAATGGTCTTACAGACAAGAAAATTAAAGCTTACATATGTTCAAAACCTGTCAGAAATCACAGAACTAGGAAGTAGTAGGAAAGGTATTTGACTTCCAATCTCTCTGCCGCTATAGGACATGTCCTCAGTCACTGTACTAGAAGGTTGGGAAAAACTTAAAGGGGAATTACCTAAGGCACATGACTAATTGAATGAAGAGATCTAAAGGCAGAGATGAAGCAGGCTTCTGACTACAAAGATGCGAATAATAAATTTGTTTAAGTTACATAAATAATAAACTGTAGGATGGAGGGAAATCTTATTAAATCACTTACTATTCTATCACCTTTAATAAGTTTGTGCTTTCTCTCTAGACTTTTTCCAAAAACATATATACAAATACCATTTTTCCATTTTTATGTCCTTTCCATTTAGTGTACTTTCTCATTTTTTGTGGCTAAGCAATATTCTACCAACTATCTGCAATTATATTTAGAATTTATATTATTTCCATTTCATTCACCTTTTGTAATTACATTATTATAAACAGGCATATCACATTTTCCACATTTTATATTATTTCCTTCAGACAGAATCTTCAGTATGAGATGAGATCAAAATTTATATTTTATGATTCTTGATAAAATTATTTGCTAATTAAATAGGTCTTCTGTTTTAGTCTGCTTGGGCTGCTATAACAAAATACCACAGACTGGATGACTTCAACAAGAGAAATTTTATTTTCTCAGTTCTGGAGACTGGACATCTGAGATCAGGGTGCCAGCAAGGTCAGGTTCCAGTGAGAACCCCCTTCCTAGCTTGCAGACTGCTACCTTCTCACTGGATCCTCACATGGCAGAGAGACAGCGAGCTCTCGGCTGTTTTCCTCTTCTTAGAAGAACACTAATCCCATCACAGAGACCCCACTCTCATGAAGCCATCACATAAACGTAATTACCTCTCAAAGGTCCCACCTCCATCACATTGGGGGTTAGGGCTTCAACATATAAATTTTGGGGGGACATATTCAGTCGATAACATCTTCTTATTGTTCAATTTGGATTACTATGTTTAACAAATGAGGATGAACGTTTTCTCATTTTAGTATAAACGCTATATGAATACATTTGTGACTTTTCTATATTAAAATCAATTTTATGAGTTTTTTATAGTAAAAGATATTAACCATGTTTGCATTTACAACAAATATCTACTTATCATTTTGCCTTCCATTTTTACTTACTTAGCATTTAAAGGTTTTAATGTTTTATAGGAGAGTTTCTTTCTCTTTTCTTTACTTGCTCTTTTTGCCTCCAGCTTTGCCTTGTTTAGATCATTCCTCTGTCAGCTGCACAATGAATATTTTAATCGACTAATTAAATCATATCTCTCATCTACTTAGAATCCATAAATGATTTCCCACAAACACGCCACACAAAGACATTTGCAAGCTGTGTTGCTCTCCCCAGCATTCCTCTACAGGTACCCAAGAATAAATTATACCCAAACACTGGCAGTTCTCAGGCATGCCCTGCTTTCTTTGGTCTTCTTGATTTTGCTGTCCCATCAATCTGTTATTCTCTCTCACCCCTTTGCTACTCCTTTTTATCCTCCTTCTTTTTCTCCTGAAACTACTAATCACCTTCATGACTAAGCACAAACCTCACCTCTCCTAAGAAACCTTTCCTAACAAGCCATATTCGACACTGTGGTGGGATCAGGTTCTTCACCTTATGGTTGAAATGCCTGGGGACAAACTAGACTTGGTCATTAAACCACTGGAACAACCTGTATGGAGATTATTAGGGAGATCTAGGCTGTCGACAAAGTTTGTCTATAATCAAGTGGTTGGGTTAAATCTACGGAAGTTAGCAAATTTTTCCAAAGGGAAAGTATATAGTGAGGAAAATGCTGGGAACCCAAGACATTACCTGGAGATTTGGAATTCTACAGGAGAATAGAAAGTACAGTCAGAATGGTGGCAAGTAAATGGGGAAGGCAAGTAAATCATAGAAATCAGTGAATGAGAGGGACAAATTTTGCTTTTCTTTTGTTTTAATGATACAAGGAGATCAATTAAGAAGAATGAAAGATCTCTGAAAATTAAACAGCTGTAGTGGCATGATGGGGTGGAAGCCAGACTATAAAGCTTTGAGTAATGAATAAGGAATATGAAGTAAAACCAGATATATGCTTTGGGAGTTATTCTGACCTATGGGCTGTCAAAATCTGAGCTGCTAGCAAGGTGTGATTGTTAAAGCAGGGTAAAGTTAGTGGTAACTAGAAATAGGGGAAGAAAAGACTGTCAACGGACTGTAATACTGGAATTCATAAACTATCTAATCACTTATGGAACCAGAATGATTTTAGAATACAAGATATATGTATAACTAATACACTTATCTGAACAGCCAGAGGAACTTGTGAAGTGAAGTATAGATTTTTCTGTGTTAGAAACTCTTAAATCTGAATTCAAGAACTTATGGTCACATAAACTAAAATATTAATTAGAAACAGAGTTAAGAAATTGGCTCTAAAATAGATATTACCTATATCACTCATTCATTGAAAAATGCATTGAACACATAATATTTCCAAGTCACTAGGCTTGGTATTATTGGGGACAAAAAGATAAGTCAAATATATTATCTTCAAGATATACACCATTTAGGAAAAGAGATAAGAATATCCCCCATAAGGCTTCCCTGGTGGCGCAGTGGTTGAGAGTCCGCC
>NW_020175051.1:0-6821 GCF_003031525.2 Neophocaena asiaeorientalis asiaeorientalis
GCGTACCGCAAAAAAAAAGAAAAAATAGCATGACCACAGAGTAACGGTAGCAAGAAGTCCAGTAGGAAAGGAGACAGAAAGGGAACATGGAAGAATGGAAGAAAGTTAAGAAGAATGAGTGAAGAAGTGAAATAATGAGACAGCAATAATGAGTGTCAGATTAAGGTTCTTTTGGAGAGTGGTTTTCCCAGCCAGATGCTCATCACCCCCCAGGATGGTCTCCCTGCAGGTACCTCTGCCGCCAGCTCCCTTTGCACGTTGCTGCTGCATTAGATTTCATGCCTCCTGCTCTGATGATGCTACTCTCCTGCTTTATGGTTTAGAGAGCTTTTGCATTATTGATCACTGGGCAGAATTCATACTCCTCATCTGGCAATCACATGATCCCATATACTCTACAAGCCCTTAATTTTTTATTCAGCATCATATAAAATTCTCTGCTTGTCAAGGCAGCCTTTTTGTATCTCTCCTCTTTTTCCCTCTTTCCCTTTGCCCTGGATTTTTGTACTCATTCCATGCTCTACACCTTTGATTTCTGTTTTCCACAAATGGAAATCTTGCTCTAATTTCAAAGAAATATGGAAAATAACAGTCAAATTTTCTCTCTGCTTCTTGATTCATATTCCTGAGAAAAAAAATGATCACCCCAGCTCATTGTGTATACACCCGTGGGAGAGGATGATGGCCAGGCTAGGGTCACGTGTCTATTTCAGATCCCATCTGCACTGGCTTGGAGGCAAGGACGGGTGGTGTGCATGGGTCTATGTATGTGTGTTGACAGAGTGGCCTGTATCTACATGGGCTGCTATTGAGTGGAAACTCTAACTGTGGGGCTCTCACTTAGATTGAATCTTGCCCATAACTCAAAACATTTGCTTTTTAAATTTCTGTACTTTGGCACAGGGTGTCAGCCCCCTATATGTTGCACGTTTTCAGTCAATAGAGAAGCTCTTTTCTTCTTAATCAGTTTGCCACATCTGGGTAATGATTAACAAATAAATTTAGCTCTTTCTATGAAGTATCGTATTCAGAAACATATTGAATTTCCATAATTAAAGAAGACATACATATTGTTTCTAGAGATAATAAATTTTGGCTGGATATAAAACAGCCGTCAACCTTAATCTTGAAAAATTCTGATTTGGAGCCAACAGCCTTATAGTATTGTGCCTGGTTTAATCTAGCCAAGCAATGAGACAGACATATAACCTCTCACTTGATTTTTCTCTTATTTTTCTGTGAAGCTCAAGTGCCTTCCAGTGAAAACTGAGCGTTACAAAATGATCAATATATATTATATCCAAAAAATGTACTTGTAAGCATCATGTGCATCTTTCCTTCAAGAAAAATAGTTTCACCTTTCTTTACGATTTTTCTAAAGGCTGGAGTGCTTGTCTGCTTTCATAATAAATAGGAGGTGTTTGTCTGAACTTAATTGTCAAAGCAAGCCTTCCCCACAAACACTTTGAAATACCCAATACTCATACATTAGTTTATGCTTTGCAACGTCTTCACTTTCTTACCAAGCAAGTTATTATCTCAGTAGAATTATGGAAGTTCTACTTAAACTTTCTGTTTTACATTGCTCTAAATGTTTGAATCAATAATATGTTAATTGTCCCCTCTCATCAAAGCCTACTTTCCTTCATATTTAGTAAATTTATATCAAAGCCAAATTTTACGTTTTAAAGTTAGCTTTTAATGTAATCTTGATAAGCCACACCCTATTTTTAGAAGAAATACCTTTTTCTCTGAGGGTGGTGGGTTATATCTGCAGACTCAGTGGGTCCTGGGGAATCTGAGGATTCAAGATTTCCAAGTGCATCAAACACTTGTCCTCATTTGTGTCCCATTCTTTGCCAATCAGGGCCTTAGTCTTGTCATGGCAAATCTAACTAGTCAAGGTACTTACGTTTCTCTAGAGCTTTGCTAGCCTTAAATCCTGAGCCTAGTTCTCCAGTCTTTTCTGCCTTAAGCTGCTGGCAATAAGAATCTCTTTGTGTGTTTCCAAGTCAGCCTTTTGTTTTGCACGTTTAGCCTTTTATTGATGGCTAACCTTCTTCAGTCTTTCACTTTCTCTTTCCAAAAGCATCAATTGCCCCCAGGAAGCATTATTCAATACCATTGCTCTTATAATCACTATTTCCCACATGTATCTCAAATGCTTAATACATTGCACCCACCACTGCATTTTCCTTCACTTAGCCTCCGACTTTCCTTCAAAATAATCTCCCATTTTGCCCACGGTAAAAGCTTTATCATTGCTACCTGATGCCTGGAGCTGTTCATATTCCACCTCATTACTCCCTGAGCAGTGAGTGATCCAGCTCCAAAATCCCATTTTAGCATCTGTTTTTTCAGACTATTGTCAAACTGTCACAAGTTTGGATCTATATGAAGTATACTCAGATGAAAATTAACAAATTGGAGGTTCATTAAGGAATGCTCTTGGGATGAGTAACAGTGGGAGAAGGGAACAAAAGCAAATTTGCGAGGAGGAAAAATTTGGTCTGTGATGTAGTCACAACAATCCCTTAGCCAAATTCACATGGAGCGCTGAAGCTGGCATGACTCTTCCAAGTTGTACCAAATTGAAAAGAAGAAGCAAGGCTTTTCTATGCCTTCATTGACCAGTTATCACATTCAGGTTCCTAGCTCTCTCTCCCCACCCCACCCCCCACAACACACACACACACCCTCACACCAGAAAGGGAATATAAACTTGAAAAAGGCAGCTATCTTCAGCTAAGGACAATTCCCAAAGAGGGCAGACAGCTGAGGGTGTCAGATCTCAATCTTTGGAACAATTGGTAATAAATCCTTTATCCGTAAAGTAGGGATCTGGATGATGCAAACTAGCATGATTACTGAAGAATTAAGTATTAATTAGGGACATATCAATAGGGCACGGACCCAGTTGAAAGATATCTCACTGGATAATTTTAGACTAATGTAAATATCAAAATAAATGATAATAGGTTTTAACGTCTTCATTAAAAAAGAATCCAGGAGTCCATAACTATAGTGAAAGGGTGAGTAAGTAGAAGTTCTTCTTTGTAGAATAATGCCAGTTAATTAACATAGAATGACAGAATTAAAAGAATTAGATCATTTTCAAATATCAAAGTAATGGTTTAGTTATCAATAGGCACTAAAACTATTGGCTGATACATTATTGAAGATCAGGCTACTCATATAATTTCAAAGTATCAGCATATAGTATGTACATTAATTATCAAGTAGGAAAAGCACCTTTACAACAGCAAGATCTTGTAGATAACCATCTTAAGCAAGTGACCAACTCTAGTATCACCAATAAGAGGAAAAAAAAACAGATATCATTAACCTTTTGATTTGATGCAGTGGGAAGTACAAAACATTATTTAGGTATTATTCTTTTTTTTAATTTTTTTAGCTTTATTGAGGTGTAATTGACAAATGAAAGTTGTATATATCTAAGATATACAACTTGATGTATGACTTTTGTATACAATGTGAAATGATCACCACAATCAAGCTAATTAGCATATTATCTAGGTATTATTATTCTTGACAAAATGTTCAACTTGAATCTAATCATAAAGAAGCAATTAGGCAAACCCAGATTGTGAGAGAGTTTACAAGCCCACTTACCTGGGTTCTTCAAAAATATAATCATGAAAAACAAAAAGTGTAAGGTGACTGTCTTAAACTAAAGGAATTTAAAGAAATATGACAAACAAATATACTATAAGAACATTAATCAGATACTGAGTTGAAAATTAAAAAAGAACATTTGGGGCTCAATGGGGTAAATATGAGTATGGATTGTGTATTAGCTACTGCTATATTAATATTAAATTTCTTGAGTGTGATTATGCCAGAGTTACCTGCTAAAATACTTAAGGGTCAAGTGTCTTGATATCACCATTGCAGTTTTGAAAGTTATTTTTTTAAAAGGACGTGGAGAGAGAGAGATATGGCAAAATATTAACAGTTGGTGAATCAAGGTAAAGGTTATATGTATATTTGTAATATTATACTGTCAATTTTTGTTTCAATTTTTTTTCAAAATAATATAGGAGAAAATTCTAAAATTTAAGCCAAGTCTTGATCCAATTTTCACAAAATCCCTTATTAATAAGGTCTATGTCCCTGAAATTTAATTGCTTTGAATTCTGATTACAACCTCCTCATATCAATCTTTTCTTTCTAACATTAAAAACGAAGTGATTTTTAAGAGAAAATAACATATAATAACCACACTTATTTTACCTACATTTCCATGATTCCTATCCAAGTCATTTCACCCTGGTAAATTCCTACAACTGCCAAAATGTAATCTCAGCCCTAGTAATTTTCCCCAACCCTAGTTTCCTTTTGACATCTTTTTAGGTTTCAAAAGACTCCTTCTGTTGACTGAGGTAAAAGAGGAGGCTCTAACTACTTTGGCAGTAAGTTAATAAAAAATAAATAACTTACTTTTTTAAAAGCTTTGTTTCAACTTCCCCTTTCTGAACCATATTTTCTCCTTTCACATTATCGTATTCCATCAGGATCGCATATCAAACCTGGTTTTGAAGAGAAAGAAAGTAAAAGGAAAGTTCTACATTAACCAGCTTCCAAAAGAACTAGGGGAAAATAGAAGTTGAGAATACAGACATGTCTCCAAGTATATCTATTAGGACCTAAAGAAACTCTTTAATTCCTCATTTTTTTTTAAATAGCAGTGACCCTCTGTGCTATCATTTTTTAAAGAGCTATGTTGCAGCAATTTAAGGATTATGGCTCTCATTTTCTACAATTACAGGCTTCAGTGGAATTCTTACTGGTAAAATATGTCAAAATTATATACACAGGAAATCCTCCAGGGGAGATTGGGGAAGATGGCGGAAGAGTAAGACACGGAGATCACCTTCCTCCCCGCAGATACACCAGAAATACATCTACACGTGGAACAACTCCTACAGAACACCTACTGAAAGCAGGCAGAAGACCTCAGACCTCCCACAAGGCAAGAAACTCCCCACGTACCTGAGTAGGGCAAAAGAAAAAAGAATAAACAGAGACAAAAGATAGGTACGGGACCTGCACCAGTGGGAGGGAGCTGTGAAGGAGGATAGGTTTCCACACACTAGGAAGCCCCTTCACGGGCAGAGCCTGCAGGTCGCGGAGGCGGAAGCTTCAGAGCCGCGGAGGAGGGCGCAGCAACAGCGGTGCGGAGGGCAAAGCGGAGAGATTCCCGCACGGAGGATCGGTGCCGACCGGCACTCACCAGCCTAAGAGGCTTGTCTGCTCACCGGCCGGGGAGGGCGGGGCTGGGAACTGAGGCTCGGGCTTCGGTCGGATCCCAGGAAGAGGACTGGGGCTGGCGACGTGAACACAGCCTGCAGGGGGTTATGCACCACGGCTAGCCGGGAGGGAGTCTGGGGAAATGTCTGGACTTGCTGAAGAGGCAAGAGACTTTTTCTTGCCTCTTTGTTTCCTGGTGTGCGAGGGGAGGAGATTAAAAGTGCTGCTTAAAGGAGCTCCAGAGACGGGCGCGAGTCGCGGCTAAAAGCGCGGACCCCAGAGACAGGCATGAGACGCTAAGGCTGCTGCTGCCGCCACCAAGAAGCCTGTATGCGAGCACAGGTCACTATCCACACCCCCCTTCCGGGGAGCCAGTGCAGCCCGCCACTGCCAGGGTCCCGGGATCCAGGGATAACTTCCGTGGGAGAACGCACGGCGCGCCTCGGGCTGGTGCAACGTCACGCCGGCCTCTTCCGCCGAAGGCCTGTCCCGCACTCCGTGCCCCTCCCTCCCCCCAGCCTGGGTGAGCCAGAGTCCCTGAAGCAGCTGCTCCTTTAACCCCGTCCTATCTGAGTGGAAAAACAGATGCCCTCCGGCGACCTACATGCAGAGGCAGGGCCAAATACAAAGCTGAGCCCCGGGAGCTGTGAGAACAAATAAGAGAAAGGGAAATCTCTCCCAGCAGCCTCAGAAGCAGCGGATTAAAGCTCCAGAATCAACTTGATGTACGCTGCATCTGGGAATACATGAATAGACAACGAATCATCCCAAATTGAGGAGGTGGACTTTGAGAGCAAGATTTATGATTTTTTTTCCCCTTTTCCTCTTTTTGTGAGTGTGTATGTGTATGCTTCTGTGTGAGATTTTGTCTGTATAGCTTTGCTTCCACCATTTGTCCTAGGGTTCTATTCGTTTGTTTTTAGATCTTTGGGTTTTTCTTTTTTTAAAAAAAAAAAACCCTTTTTTCTTAATAATTATTTTTTATTTTAATAACTTTATTTTATTTTGTCTTATTTTATTTTATCTTTTCTTTCTTTCTTTCTTTCCTTCCTTCCCTCCTTCCTTCCTCCCTCCCTCGCTCCCTCCTTTCTTTCTTTCTTTCTTTATTTCTTTTCTTCTTTCTTTTTCTTTTTTTCTTTGTTTTTTTCTTTCTAGTTTTTCTCCCTTCTATTCTGAGCTGTGTGGATGAAAGGCTCTTGGTGCTGCAGCCAGGAGTCAGTGCTGTGCCTCTGAGGTGGGAGAGCCAACTTCAGGACACTGGTCCACATAGATGTGGACCTGCCCACCAGAAAGACAAGATCCAGCCTCATCCACCAGAATACAGGCACTAGTCACCTCCACCAGGAAGCATACACAACGGGAACTACGAACCTGCAAAAAGGAGACCCCAAACACAGTAAGATAAGCAAAATGAGAAGACAGAAAAATACACAGCAGATGAAGGAACAAGATAAAAACCCACCAGACCTAACAAATAAAGAGGAAATATGCAGTCTACCTGAAAAAGAATTCAGAATAATGATAGTAAGAATGATCCAAAATCTTGGAAA
>NW_020175051.1:6917-10046 GCF_003031525.2 Neophocaena asiaeorientalis asiaeorientalis
CTAAGGAGATATACGCCAAGACACATATTAATCAAACTGTCAAAAATTAAATACAAAGAAAGCATATTAAAAGCAGCATGGGAAAAACAACAAATAACACACAAGGGAATCTCCATAAGGTTAACAGCTGATCTTTCAGCAGAAACTCTGCAGGCCAGAAGGGACTGGCAGGACATATTTAAAGTGATGAAGGAGAAAAACCTGCAACCTAGATTACTCTACCCAGCAAGGATCTCATTCCAATTTGATGGAGAAATTAAAACCTTTACAGACAAGCAAAAGCTAAGAGGGTTCAGGACCACCAAACCACCTTTGCAACAAATGCTAAAGAACTTCTCTAGGCAAGAAACACAAGAGAAGGAAAAGATCTACAATAACGAACCCAAAACAATTTACAAAATGGGAATAGGAACATACATATCGATAATTACCTTAAATGTAAATGAATTAAATGCCCCCACCAAAAGACACAGATTGGCTGAATGGATACAAAAACAAGACACATATATAGGCTGCCTACAAGAGACCCACTTCAGACCTAGAGACACATACAGACTGAAAGTAAGGGGATGGAAAAAACATTCCATGCAAATAGATACCAAAAGAAAGCTGGAGTAGAAATTCTCATATCAGACAAAATAGACTTTAAAATAAAGACTATTAGAAGAGACAAAGAACGACACTACATAATGAACAAGGGATCGATCCAAGAAGAAGATATAACAATTGTAAATATTGTTACACCCAACATAGGAGCACCTCAGTACCTAAGGCAAATACTAACAGCAATAAAAGGAGATGTCGACAGAAACACATTCATAGTAGGGGACTTTAACACCCCACATTCACCCATGGACAGATCATCCAAAATGAAAATAAATAAGGAAACACAAGCTTTAAATGATACATTAAACAACATGGACTTCTTTGATATTTACAGGACATTCCATCCAAAAACAACAGAATACACATTTTTCTCAAGTGCTCAGGGAATATTCTCCAGGATAGATCATATCTTGGGTCACAAATCAAGCCCTGGTAAACTTAAGAAAATTGAAATTGTATCAAGTATCTTTTCTGACCACAACGCTATGAGACTAGATATCAATTACAGGAAAAGATATGTAAAAAATCCAAACACATGGAGGCTAAACAATACACTATATAATTACTAAGTGATCACTGAACAAATCAAACAGGAAATTTAAAAAATACCTAGAAACAAATGACAATGAAGACACGACGACCCAAAACCTATGGGTTGCAGCAAAAGCAGTTCTAAGAGGGAAGTTTATAGTAATACAATCCTAACTTAAGAAGCAGGATACATCTCGAATAAACAACCTAACCTTGCACCTAAAGCAATATGAGAAAGAAGAACAAAAAGAAACCCCAAAGTTAGCATAAGGAAAGAAATCATAAAAAACAGATCAGAAATAAATGAAAAAGAAATGAAGGAAACAATAGCAAAGACCAATAACACTACAACCTGGTTATTTGAGAAGATTAACAAAATTGATAAACCATTAGCCAGACTCATCAAGAAGAAAAGGAAGAAGACTCTAATCAATAGATTTAGAAATGAAAAAGGAGAAGTAACAACTGACTGCAGAAATACAAAAGATCATGAGACATTACTACAAGCAACTGTATGCCAATAAAATGGACCACCTGGAAGAAATGGACAAATTCTTAGAAATGCATAACCTGCCAAGACTGAATCAGGAAGAAATGGAATATATAAACAGACCAATCACAAGCACTGAAATTGAAACTGTGATTTAAAATCTTCCAACAAACAAAAGTCCAGGACCAGATGGCTTCACAGGCGAATTCTATCAAACTTTTAGAGAACAGCTAACACCTATCTTTCTCAAACTCTTCCAAAATATAGCAGAGGGAGGAACACTACCAAACTCATTCTACGAGGCCACCATCACCTTGGTACCAAAACCAGACAAGGGTGTCACAAAGAAAGAAAACTACACGCCAATATCACTGATGAACATAGATGCAAAAATCCTCAACAAAATACTAGCAAACAGAATCCAACAGCACATTAAAAGGATCATACACCATGATCAACTGGGGTTATTCCAGGAATGCAAGGATTCTTCAATATACGCAAATCAATCAACATGATACACCATATTAACAAATTGAAGGAGAAAAAGCATATTACCATCTCAATAGATGCAGAGAAAGCTTTTGACAAAATTCAACACCCATTTATGATAAAAACCCTGCAGAAAGTAGGCATAGAGGAAACTTTCCTCAACATAATAAAGGCCATATATGACAAACCCACAGCCAACATAGTCCTCAATGGTGAAAAACTGAAACCATTTCCACTAAGATCAGGAACAAGACAAGGTTGCCCACTCTCACCACTCTTATTCAACATAGTTTTAGAAGTTTTAGCAAGAGTAATCAGAGAATAAAAAGAAATAAAAGGAATCCAAATCGGAAAAGAAGAAGTAAAGCTGTCACTGTTTGCAGATGACATGACACTATACATAGAGAATCCTAAAGATGCTACCAGAAAACTACTAGAGCTAATCAATGAATTTGGAAAAGTTGCAGGATACAAAATTGATGCACAGAAATCTCTGCCATTCCTATAAACTAATGATGAAAAATCTGTAAGTGAAATCAAGAAAACATTCCCATTTACCATTGCAACAAAAAGAATAAAATGTCTATGCATAAACGTACCTAAGAAGACAAAAGACCTGTATGCATAACATTATAAGACACTGATGAAAGAAATTAAAGATGATACAAATAGATGGAGAGATATACCATGTTCTTGGATTGGAAGAATCAACATTGTGAAAATCACTGTACTACCCAAAGCAATCTACAGATTCAATGCAATCCCTATCAAACTACCACTGGCATTTTTTAGAGAACTAGAACAAAAAAATTCACAATTTGTATGGAAACACAAAAGACCCCGAATAGCCAAAGCAATCTTGAGAACGAAAAACAAGCTGTAGGAAGCAGGATCCGTGACTTCAAACTATACTACAAAGCTACAGTAATCAAGACAGTATTGTACTGGCACAAAAACAGAAAGATAGATCAATACAACAGGATACAAAGCCCAGAGATAAACCCACGCACATA
>NW_020175051.1:10556-22123 GCF_003031525.2 Neophocaena asiaeorientalis asiaeorientalis
AACATATATATATATATATATATATATATTTATTTAACTATAAACCCTCCTAATGTATTTATATAAAGGCACTCCAACATAAAATAGGTGAGCTACTTTTAATTTTATCATGGGAAATATGTGTAGTTAATGTGAAAGAATATCAAGCAATGCTAACTGTTTTTTTTTGGAAAAACACTCTAGATGTTTTGTGAGAAGAGAAAAATCTCTTTAGGATAGAATTGTAACAGTACTTTTATGTAAAGCAGTTTTATTTGAAATATACTGTCCCAGACAGCAGTGAAGAGAACAGTTTTAATCCAAAATGCGTCCAGGCTCAGTCCCTTCTGGCCAATTATTTGATTTCAGTAATGCTCTGGTTGCCTCTGCCTAGCGCTAGCTATTAAATATAGTGCTGTGCCTTTTAGAAAACTTTTACTTTACATGAGAGCCAAAAGGTAAATCTGTACAAAATTGAACTAGGAGTTAAAATATGATTTTGAAATGGAAAAACATATTAGCTCAAATTCTGACAAATGAAAATCTTTTTGAAAAAATTAAGTAACAGAAAGTGCTAGTCAGTGTCTATCAACCATCAATCCCATTTAGACAAAGACTGGGCAAAGCTCACAATTACCCAGAGGTTTTCAAATGCTTTTCCTTGATTTAAATCAAGCTTTGGGGAAAATGCCAAAATTTTCTAATAACATTAGGATAGGATTAAATTCAACAAATAATTATTGGAAAGTCCTGGAATAGTCATTGTATAAAGACGGCTAAGAAGAGACAGTCCCTGCCCTGGGGCAATCTAGTGGATAAAATTAGGCAAGTTTTTTAATACAAGAAGGAATAAGAGAGGAGCTTCAAGATGGCGGAAGAGTAAGATGCAGAGATCAACTTCCTCCCCACAACCACATCATAAATACATCTACAAGGGGAACCACTCCTACAGAACACCTACTGAACGCAGGAAGAAGACCTCAGACCTACCAAAAGGCAAGAAACTCCCCATGTACCTGGGTAGGGCAAAAGAAAAAACAGAGACAAAAGAATAGGGACAAGACCTGCACCAGTGGGAGGGAGCTGTGAAGGAGGAAAGGTTCCCACACACTAGAAGCCCCTTCGCGGGCAGAGACTGTGGGTGGCGGAGGGGGGAAGCTTCGGAGCCACGGAGGAGAGCGCAGCAACAGGGGTGTGGAGAGCAAAGCGGAGAGATTCCCGCACAGAGGATCGGCGCCGACCAGCACTCACCAGCCCAAGAGGCTTGTCTGCTCACCCGCCAGGGCGAGCAGGGCTGGGAGCTGAGGCTCGTGCTTCGGTTGGATGCAGGGAGAGGACTGTAGTTGGCTGCGTGAACACAGCCTGAAGGGGTTAGTGTACCACGGCTAGACGGGAGGGAGTCTGGGAAAAAGTCTGGGGCTGCCAAAGAGGCAAGAGACATTTTCTTGCTTCCTTGTTTCCTGGTGCGTGAGGAGAGGGGATTAAGAGCGCTGCCTAAAGAAGTTCCAGAGACGGGCGCCAGCTGCGGCTATCATCGTGGACTCCAGAGACGGGCATAAGACTCTAAGGCCGTTGCAGCCGCCACCAAGAAGCCTGTGTACGAGCACAGGTCACTATCCACAACCCCCTTCCGGGGAGCAATTTTCTTGCTTCCTTGTTTCCTGGTGCGTGAGGAGAGGGGATTAAGAGCACTGCCTGAACGAGCTCCAGAGAAGGACACGAGCCGCGGCTATCAGCGCGGACCCCAGAGCCGTGCATGAGATGCTAAGGCTGCTGCTGCCTCCACCAGGAAACCTGTGAGCAAGCACGGGTCACTATCCACACCTCCCCTCCCAGGATCCTGTGTGGCCCGCCAATGCCAGGGTCCCGTGATCCAGGGACAACTTCCCTGGGAGAACACATGGCATGTCTAAGGCTAGTGCAATGTCCCGCTGGCCTCTGCCGCCACAGGATCGTCCTGCATCCATACCCCTCCCTCCCCCGGCCTGAGTGAGCCAGAACCCCGAATCAGCGGCTCAGTTAACCCCGTCCTGTCTGAGCGAAGAACAGATGCCCTCAGGTGACCTACACACAGAGGCGGGGCCAAATCCAAAGCTGAACCCCGGGAGCTGTGCCAACAAAGAAGAGAAAGGGAAATCTCTCCCAGTAGCCTCAGGAGCAGCGGATTAAATCTCCGCAATCAACTTGGTGTACCCTGCATCTGTGGAATACCTGAATAGACAACAAATCATCCCAAATTGAGGAGGTGGATTTTGGGAACAATGATATATATATATATATACTTTTTTCCCCCATTTTTCTCTTTTTGGAAATGTGTATGTCTATGCTTCTATGTGTGATTTTGTCTGTATAGCTTTGCTTTTACCATTTGGCCTAGGGTTCTGTCTGTCCAGATATTTTTTGTTTTTTAAAATATTTTTCTTAATTATTTTTTATTTTAATAACTTTATTTTATTCTATTTTATTTAATCTTCTTTCCTTCTTTCTTTCTATTTTTTGTCCCTTTTATTCTGAGCCATGTGGATGAAAGGCTCTTGATGCTCCAGCCAGGCATCAGGGCTGTGCCTCTGAGGTGGGAGAGCCAAGTTCAGGACACTGGTCCACAAGAGACCTCCCAGCTCCACATAATATCAAACGGCAAAGTCTCCCAGAGATCTCCATCTCAACGCCATGACTCAGCTTCACTCAACAACCAGCAAGCTACAATGCAGGACAACCCATGCCAAACAACTAGCAAGACAGGAACACAACCCCATCCACTAGAAGAGAGGCTGCCTAAAATCATAATAAGGACACAGACACCCCAAAACATACCACCAGACGTAGACCTGCCCAGCAGAAAGACAAGATCCAGCCTCATCCACCAGAACCCAGGCATTAGTCCCCTCCACCAGGAAGCATGCACAACCCACTGAACCAACCTTAGTCACTGGGGACAGACACCAAACACAAAAGGAACTATGAACCTGCAGCCTGCAAAAAGGAGACCCAAAACACGGTAAGTTAAGCAAAATGAGAAGACAGAAAAACACACAGCAGATGAAGGAGCAAGGCAAAAACCCACCAGACCTAACAAATGAAGAGGAAATAGGCAGTCTACCTGAAAAAGAATTCAGAGTAATGATAGTAAAGATGATCCACAATCTTGGAAATAGAATAGAGAAAATAAAAGAAATGTTTAACAAGGAACTAGAAGAACTAAAGAGCAAACATACAATGATGAACAACACAATAAAGGAAATTAAAAATTCTCTAGAAGGGATCAATAGCAGAATAACTGAGGCCAAAGAACGGATAAGTGACATGGAAGATAAAATAGTGGAAATAACTATTACAGAGAAGAATAAAGAAAAAAGATTGAAAAGAACTGAGGACAAACTCAGAGACCTCTGGGAAAACATTAAACGCACCAACATTCGAATTATACGGGTCCCAGAAGAAGAAGAGAAAAAGAAAGGGACTGAGAAAATATTTGAAGAGATTATAGTCAAAAACTTCCCTAATATGGGAAAGGAAATAGTTAATCAAGTCCAGGAAGCACAGAGAGTCCCATACAGGATAAATCCAATGAGAAACACACAAAGACACATATTAATCAAACTATCAAAAATTAAATACAAAGAAAAAATATTAAAAGCATCAAGGGAAAAACAACAAGTAACACACAGGGAATCCCCATAAGGTTAATGGCTGATCTTTCAGCAGAAATTCTGCAAGCCAGAAGACAGTGGCAGGACATATCTAAAGTAATGAAAGAGAAAAACCTACAGCCACAACTACTCTACCCAGCAAGGATCTCATTCAGATTTGACGGAGAAATTAAAAGCTTTACAGAGAAGCAAAAGCTAAGCGAATTCAGCACCACCAAACGAACTTTACAACAAATGCTAAAGGAACTTCTCTAGGCAGGAAACACAGAGGAGGAAAAGACCTACAATAATAAACCCAAAACAATTAAGAAAATGGTAATAGGAACATACATATTGATAATTACCTTAAATGTAAATGGAGTAAATGCTCCCACCAAAAGGCATAAACTGGCTGAATGGATACAAATACAAGACACGTATATATGCTGTCTACAACAGACCCACTTCAGACCAAGGGACACTTACAGACTGAAAGTGAGTGGATGGGAAAAGATATTCCATGCAAATGGAAATCAAAAGAAAGCTGGGGTAGCAGTTCTCATATCAGACAAAATAGACTCTAAAGGAAAGACTATTAAAGGAGACAAAGAAGGACACTACATAATGATCAAGGGAGCAATCCAAGAAGAAGATATAACAATTGTAAATATTTATGCACCCAACATAGGAGCACCTCAATACATAAGGCAAATACTAACAGCCATAAAAGGGGAAATCAACAGTAACAGAATCATAGTAAGGGACTTTAACACCCCACTTTCACCAATGGACAGATCATCCAAAATGAAAATAAAAAAGGAAGCATAAGCTTTAAATGATACATTAAACAAGATGGACTTACTTGATATTTAAAGGTCATTCCATCCAAAAACAACAGAATACACATTCTTCTCAAGTGCTCATGGAACATTCTTCAGGATAGATCATATCTTGGGTCACAAATCAAGCCCTGGTAAATTTTGAAAAATTGAAATCGTATCAAGTATCTCTTCAGACCACAGTGCTATGAGACTAGATATCAATAAAGGAAAAAACCTGTAGGAAATACAAACACATGGAAGCTAAACAAAACACTACTTAATAAACAAGAGATCACTGAAGAAATCAAAGAGGAAATCAAAAAATACCTAGAAACAAATGACAATGAAAACACAACGACCCAAAACCTATGGGATGCAGCAAAAACAGTTCTAAGAGGGAAGATTATAGCTATACAAGCCTACCTTAAGAAACAAGAAACATCTCAAATAAACAAACTAACTTTACACCTAAAGCATTTAGAGAAAGAAGGCAACAAAACCCCAAATCTAGTAAAAGGAAAGAAATCATAGAGATCAGATCAGAAATAAATGAAAAAGAAATGAAGGAAACAATAGCAAAAGTCAATAAAACTAAAAGCTGGTTCCTTGAGAAGATTAACAAAATTGATAAAACATTAACCAGACTTGTCAAGAAAAAAAGGGAGAAGACTAAAATCAATAGAATTAGAAATGAAAAAGGAGAAGTAACAACTGACAATGCAGAAATACAAAGGATCATAAGAGATTACTACAAGCAACTATATGCCAATAAAATGGACAGCCTGGAAGAAATGGACAAATTCGTAGAAATGCACAACCTACCGAGCCTGAACCCGGAAGAAATAGAAAATACGAACAGACCGATCACAAGCACTGAAATCGAAACTGTGATTAAAAATTTTCCATCAAACAAAAGCCCAGGACCAGATGGCTTCACAGGCGAATTCTATCAAACATTTAGAGAAGAGCTAACACCTATCATTCTCAAACTCTTGCCAAATATAGCAGAGGGGGGAACACTCCCAAACTCATTCTACGCGCCCACCATCACTCTGATACCAAAACCAGACAAAGATGTCACAAAGAAAGAAAGTACAGGCCAATATCACTGATGAACATAGATGCAAAAATCCTCAACAAAATACTAGCAAACAGAATCCAACATCACATTAAAAGGATCATACACCATGATCAACTGGGGTTATTCCAGGAATGCAAGGATTCTTCAATATACACAAATCAATCAACGTGATACACCATACTAACAAATTGAAGGAGAAAAAGCACATGACCATCTCAATAGATGCAGAGAAAGCTTTTGACAACATTCAACACCCATTTATGATAAAAACCCTGCAGAAAGTCAACATAGAGGGAACTTTCCTCAACATAATAAAGGCCATATATGACAAACCCACGCCAACATCATCTGCCATGGTGAAAAACTGAAACCATTTCCACTAAGATCAGGAACAAGACAAGGTTGCCTACTGTCACCACTATTATTCAACATAGCTTTGGAAGTTTTAGCTACAGCAATCAGAGAAGAAAAAGAAATAAAAGGAATCCAAATCTGAAAAGAAGTAAAGCTGTCACTGTTTGCAGATGACATGATACTATACATAGAGAATCCTAAAGATGCTACCAGAAAACAGCTAGAGCTAATCAATGAATTTGGTAAAGTCTCAGGATACAAAATTAATGCACAGAAATCTCTTGCATTCCTATACACTAATAATGAAAAATCTGAAAGTGAAATTAAGAAAACACTCCCATTTACCATTGCAACAAAAAGAATAAAATATCTAGGAATACACCTACCTAAGGAGACAAACGACCTGTATGCAGAAAATTATAAGACACTGATGAAAGATATTAAAGATGATACAAATACATGGAGAGATATACCATGTTCTTGGAATGGAAGAATCAATATTGTGAAAATGACAGTACTACCCCAACCAATCTACAGATTCAATGCAATCCCTATCAAACTACCCATGGCATTTTTCATAAAACTAGAACAAAAAATTTCACAATTTGTTTGGAGACACAAAAGACCCCGAATAGCACAAGCAATCTTGAGAAAGAAAAACAGAGCTGGAGGAATCAATCTCCCTGACTTCAGACTATACTACAAACCTACAGTAATCAAGACAGTATGGTACTGGAACAAAAACAGAAATATAGATCAATGGAACAGGATAGAAACCCCAGAGATAAACCCACACACATATGGTCACCTTATCTTTGATAAAGGAAGCAAGAATATACAGTGGAGAAAAGACAGCCTCTTCAATAAGTGGTGCTGCGAAAACTGGACAGCTACATGTAAAGGAATGAAATTAGAACACTCTCTAACACCATACACAAAAATAAACTCAAAATGGATTAAAGACCTAAATGTAAGGCCAGACACCATCAAACTCTTAGATGAAAACATAGGCAGAACACTCTATGATATAAATCACAGCAAGATCCTTTTTGACCCTCCTCCTAGAGAAATGGAAATAAAACAAAAATAAACAAGTGGGACCTAATGAAACTTCAAAGTTTTTGCACAGTAAAGGAAACCATAAATAAGACGAAAAGCGAACCCTCAGAATGGGAGAAAATATTTGCAAATGAAGCAACTGACAAAGGATTAATCTCCAAACATACAAGCAACTCATGCAGCTCAATATCAAAAAAACAAACAGCAATGAAAAGGAACGAAACTGAGTTATTTGTAGTGAGGTGGATGTACCTAGATACTGTCATACAGAGTGAAGTAAGTCAGAAAGAGAAAAACAAATACTGTATGCTAACACATCTATATGGAATCTAAAAAAAAGAAAATGGTCAGAAGAACCTAGGGGCAAGACAGGAATAAAGATGCAGACCTACTAGAGAATGGACTTGAGGATATACAGGGAGGGGGAAGGGTAAGCTGGGACAAAGTGAGAGAGTGTCATGGACATATATACACTACCAAATGTAAAATAGATAGCTAGTGGGAAGCAGCCGCATAGCACAGGGATATCAGCTTGGTGCTTTGTGACCACCTAGAGGGGTGGGATAGGGAGGGTGGGAGGGAGGGAAATGCAAGAGGGAAGAGATATGAGAACATATGTATATGTATAACTGACTCACTTTGTTATAAAGCAGAAACTGACACACCATTGTAAAGCAGTTATACTTTAATAAAGATGTTTAAAAAGAAAAAGGAATAAGATGACTGTATTAGTTATCTATTCCAACACTTAGTAGTTTAAACAACAATCAGTTGATTAGCTCACAATTCTGATAGACAGTTGCTGGTCTGGGCCCGGTTTGGCTAATCTGGCCTGAGCTTGACCATATATCTGTGGCATTTGCAAGTTCAGCTAGGACTGCCTATTCCCAGATGGCCTCATCCACATGTTTTGCCATTTGGCAAAAAAATAATAGTAATTCTTACCAAAACCAGGGTGGTTGAGGAGAAAGTGGGGAGGATGTAATAGACACTTTAAAAATAAAAAGAATATGTCTTTTGGATTTAAACTTTACACTATTATCAACTACTGTTAAATTCACTTTTAAATGAGATATTTCAGCACATTTTATCCCATCTTGGTCATCTCACTGTTGCCTCAAACAGCTTTTTTGTGTGTGTGGGTGGGCTGGGGGGAGAAGGGGAGGAATTATGCAAGATGTATAAGTTCAGATTAATAGAACCCTTTACCCTTTCAACACATAATAATTTCTATTTCTTCAAACAGCACAGTTTCAAAACATCCAAATATGGTTTCCCTCTTTTTTTCTTCTCCATTTTCCCTATGTAATTATTTGTCTCCAGCATCCTCACCCCATTTCTATTCCCACTGTCTTCACTGTATTGCAGACCCTACTTGTTTCTTGCTTAGACTACTGTACTATGTCCCCTCATAGTCTCATCACACCCAGCTTTACTCTTCACAATCCTGCTGTTGCCTCCAAATTAGTCTTCTTAACTCATTTCCTCCTGCACACAGGTTTCTATAGCTCCCCATTTTCACCTGAATTTCTCAGCCTAGCATTAAAAGTTTTCTACACTTAGCCCCATTTATATTTCTAAACTGTTATTTCTCATTGTTCTATGACATCAACACTATACATCAGTCAAAACGGAAGACTCAACATTCTTTCAAACTCCAAGATACATTTGGTCTTTCCTCCCACGTGGAATATCTTCCCTGATCTCAAAAATCCCAAATACCCTTCCACATCCAGTTCACAAACTAGCTCCTATTTGAAGCCTTTCCCAATCATCCTAGTTGGAAATTCTCTTTCTCATTACTATATTAGCAGGTTGTTTCACCATCATGATATTCATTTGTGTTATAGCTATTTAAATACATATTTTATTTTCCTTAAGAGGTGCTAGTTCCTTGAATAAAGTGACATGCCTTATTCAACCTTATCTTCCCCGTAATGTTTTAATACTGCACATGAACATGATTCTGCCAATTAAAGAGCTACCAGTCTAGGGTGAGAGGTGGGCATGTAAACAAATATCAAAATAACAAGTTAATTTTAGTAATATAAATATACTAGGTACAACTACACAAAGAGTAATCAATTCCACTTGAATAGAACAGAAAGAGTTTCACAGAGGAGAGGTTAATGAGGCAGGTTTTGAGGAATAAGCAGAAGTTTTCTAAGTAGTCCAGGGGAAAACCATTCCAAGTAGAATAACTAAACCATTCAAAGACATAGAGGCATGGAATAGCTCCATATGCTTAGAGACTCTACTATATAATGATCATTCATGGGAGTGGTGAAAGATCAGATACACAATTTAATTTTATTGGATTTCATGAACCAAAAAACTGTTTTCTTAATTTGGAGTCATCCTTTATTTTGCCACATAAGGACACTGACAACAACAACAATAAAAACAATAAGCAACTACTCTTCTATTTCTTAGAATACTAAAATTACATTCTGAGATTATATCATTTTAAAAGATTGTCCTTTATGCTGAATTTAGTTTTCAGAATAGTGCTCACCCTAATATCCCACATTTCCTCATGCAATTTGTCCACAATATTTGGAAACCATTATTTTAAGTGATAAAAAATGGAGTCGATATTTAAATTTTTTAACCACAGAAATAAATCTTTATTACATTTAGACAAGAATCCTCAGAGACCAATATGGAGATATGGAGAATATTTTGGTAAGGAGTAAGACAACGCATGTTGAAAAGGTCTTAATGACAAGTGACAGATGAAGAGGGCGTATAATGTGGTGCTGAGCAGTAACAGCCTTACAGAGGCATCCAAACTATGGATGTTAAAATGGCCAGACCTACTGGCTGTCCATGGAAAGTGAGGACAATAGATGTTCCTGGCTTTAGCATGTAAAAATGAAGGAAAAGAGACAGATGTGTAAAGTGAAAACAATAATGAGCTTGGTTTCAGACACCTTCTGGTTATCTATTGTTTCACAATAAAATACTTCAAAACATAGTGACTTAAAACAATAACATTTATTATCTCATGGTGTCTGTGGGTCAGGAACTCATCAGTTCTTCCCAAGGTGATGCTGGGTCAGAGTCTCTCATTAGTTTGCAATCAAGATGTTGACCAGAGCTACAGGCATCTGAAGGATAGTCTGGAACTGAAAATCTCCTTCCAAACTCACCCATGGAGGTGAGTGGTAGGAGGCCCCAGTTCCTCACCTCCTGGCCCCTCCATCAGTGATTGAGTGTCCTAACAACAGAACAGCTAGCTTTCCCCAAAGCTAGTGATACAAGAGAGAGAACAAAGAGGAAGTGGCTATGTCTGTATGGCCTAGTCTCAGAAGTCACACGCTAATCTTCCCACCATGTTCTGTTCATTGGAAGTGAGTTACTAAGTCCAGCCCATATTCCAAGTGTGGGTAATCAAGCCTCAACTCTTGAAGGGAGGAATATCAAAAAATGTGTGAACATGATTTAAAACTATCACAAACATGTTGAGTTTGAGTTTCCTGAGGGATACACAAATGGAGTGATCCAATAGCTAGTATACAATGCAGAATCAAGATCTAGAGTGAGAAGACACATTTGGGGATCGTCAGCTCTCTGTGGAACTAGGAGCTGTGGATAGGGAAAACAGCGGACAAGATTGATATTATTCTGTGTGAAGGCTGAAAGAGAAGAGGGCCAAAGGTGGACATATGGGGAAGATCTACATTAATGGCAAAAGCAGGGAAAGAGCCAGCCAGTGGAGCTGAGAAGAAAAAATAAAGAGAATATTTTTCATTTCCTATCATAAAATCTAAGAGAAAAAAATATATATTCAGAAAATATTGTGTGCCTCAACATTGGGCAACGATAGTAAATGTTAAAGAAATATCAAGTGAAATAAGGATTTAAGGTTATCCCTGAATTTTTTCTTCAAGTAAGATAAACTCTACTGAATGTCTCATAAGGAGGCAGCAAAGTAGAAATTACATTTTCCAACACACATAAAAACTTTCTAAAATTCCTCCTCATTCACTTCTCTCCCTAAAGTCCTACATCTCATGCTTACATTTCTTCTTTTCTTTCTCTCCTTCTCACAAAATTAAAAATGAAAACCTCCTTCAAACTCTTCTTCTTCTAAGATATTTTATTCTTACTGGATCTCCATGCATTTTCTTCTTTCTTCCAGTTTTATTGTGGTATAATTTCTATAAAAAACTGTACATAATTAATCTACACAATTTGGTGAGTATACATATATATATATATATATACACACACACACACACACACACACACACATACACACTCCTGTTACCATCACTATAATCAAGATAATAAACATCTATCACTTCCAATATCTTTCTTGTGTCTCCTTGTTTGTTTGTATTGTGGTAAGAACACTTAACATGAGACCTACCCTCTTAACAAATTTTTAAGTGCATAATTATCTTATTGCTAATTGTAGGCATTATGTTGTAGAGCAGATCTCTGAAACTTACCTTATACAACTGTCAATACAGAGTTTATTGTGGGGGGTAGGGATAAATTGGGAATTTTGGACTAACAGATACACGCTACTATATATAAAATAGATATACAACAAGGACCTACTGTATAACACAGGGAACTATATTCAATATCTTGTAATAATCTACAATGGAAAAGAATCTGAAAGGATGCAAAAGA
>NW_020175051.1:22234-36655 GCF_003031525.2 Neophocaena asiaeorientalis asiaeorientalis
ATATATATATATATATATATATATAAAACTGAATCACTTTGTTCTACACCTGAAACATAAATCAACTATATTTCAATTGAAAAAATACAGAGTTTATTAGTGACCATTTTTCAGTTTCAAAGCTCTGGAGGAGATTGGAGACAGGCTGCAGATATGTGCACAGTGAATGGAGAATGAGGAAGTGATACTGTTGTTCTTGCAAGAAGTTTAGCTGAGAAGCAAAGGAGAGAGATGGATCTATGTACAAAAGTTTTGTTGCCCTTCATGTTTGTTTTCTTCTTAACTTTTGATTACAAAGTTTTCAATCATGCAATAAGTAGAGACTAGTATAATGAACTTCACATACCCATCATCTAATTTCTTGTCTCTTTTGTAACTGCATTTCCTATAAACTGTAGGCACATCAAGAGACTTGTGAACACATGTGTTTTTCTAATATAGAGTTTTGAGCATAATCATATGAAGTGAAGGCCAATAAAAATTGAGGCTAAAAACTCAGAAAGGAAAATAGATCATGAATATCAGGTCAATTTTCATGTAATTCTTTTACATTTTTCCTGATGTTATTCTCATGTTCTGTAAGTGATGAGATGCTACTGGGAAGAGGAATAAGCATGTGATTTTGAGTCAGAAAACCTATATGAAGACCCTGGCTATGATATTTATCAGCCCTATGACTTTGGTGAAATTGTTTAACATCACCAATTTGAGATTTCTTATTTATAAAATGCTGGTGTCAGTAAAAGGAGAGTGCAGTGTGATAATACTTATGTCAAATAAAGAGTTCTTTGAAGAAATAAATTAAATAATGTAAACAGAAATATTTGAAAAAGCTAAAGAACTGTACTGAGCCTACTTACTATTCACATGCATCAAGCAAAACTGGGGTTCAGGATAAGTATGCTATGTAATATTGTTCAGCTAGCAGTAAGTGAAAGAGTCTGAATGCTGCTCATCCCATCCCAAATTCAGGGCTCTTTCTACTTTACTATGTTGTCTTTCTTGCTTACAGTTGATACTCAACAAATAATTGTTAAATTAAAGCAAAAGATAAGCATGCCTGAAGGAGTAAGAACAAAGATCCACATATCAGGGTTGTTTCATGGTCTAGAAACTTCAGGATTCGAAACACCAAACCCTGAAAAGAGTTTTAATATCTCTGTTGGTTAAGGCAACCCTAGCTACTGGAATAAACAAAAGAAAATGTTAGTGAGTTAACACACTAGGGGTTTAATAATAGGAGAGTATCTTCCATATGATAACTGACAATTTCCTATAGGCTCACATTCTCTTGGCAAAATCTAGTTGCTTGGCTATGGGTGAAGGGAAGTGGGTAAAGTATAATGTAAAGCTTGGCTGAGCAGCAGCTTTACATCAGTAACTCAGGAGAAAGGATCAGACCAAGATTACATGTTAAAAATCAGCAGCTCTGGTTTTCCAAAAACATTGTCATCAGCATCCTTGTCATCAGCATCCTCTAATTAGAGCACTGATCCATGGTGGAATGGCCAAGTGAGCTGGCAACACTTTACCTCTCACTCTCCATGCTCCAGTCACCATAAATGTCATTCATTTTCACTCATATACCAGTGCTGTCTTCCACAACAGATCCATTCTTTATACTAATTCCTCTGCCTGGATGTAATTGACCTCTTTTTCTCCTGAACCACCAGATCTTGATTCATCAAATGTTCCTAATACATCCTGAACTTGTCATGTCACAAATGTCATTATACTTCTTTTTCTTTTGAACAAATTATAGCTTTCTGTAGAAGTTTCAAAAATAGTTCACAGAGTTTCCATATATTCCTCACTTAGTTCCCCTAATGTTAACATTTTTAAACATTCTTTAAAGTTCCAAGAAGGGCAATAATTTTTAGGAGAGCCTGTCTGCCTCATTCACTGCTGTATCCCTAATGCCTAGCAAAGTGCCTCACCCACAGCAGAAGATTATCAATTTTTTTTTTTTTCGGTACGCTGGCCTCTCACTGTTGTGGCCTCTCCCATTGTGGAGCACAGGCTCCGGACGCACAGGGTCAGTGACCATAGCTCACGGGCCTAGCTGCTCCATGGCACGTGAGATCCTCCCGGACTGGAGCATGAACCCGTGTCCCCTGCATCAGCAGGCGGACTCCCAACCACTGTGCCACCAGGGAAGCCCATCAAATAGTTTTTGATGAATGTATGGTGACTTTACCCCAGCTCCTCCTCATTACTTCTTCTGTATTTTTTTAAATTTGAAAATGACCCTGGGCTACTTACAAAGGAGAGGAGGATTTATCCTTTAAATTTTCAAAAGTTATAAATACAAAACTATATTTAAGTTTCTGCAACTTGAGTGCAACTGCTGTGTTCCTCAAACACAAACTGTTTTGCATTTCCATTATTTGCAAGCTGCCCCTGAAGCAGGTAAATTAGCCTGTTATTTGTGAAATATTCCTTACCTCCTGATTTATGCCATCACCGCTTCTGTGCAGCATGCTATTCTTTATTTCTATGTGTCAGAATCCATTTCCTCATGGTACATTCCTTAACACTCATCTTACTCATCTTGAATTTCAAGTCTAAAATTTTTGTAAAAGTTGGTCTTATTCGACTAGTTTCATTAACTTTGAGATTCCTGGTCTACAGAAGTTTAGATACAACAAATTAAAAAGAAATGGAAAGTACCAGAAGGTACACTATCGCAGTAAGAAGTAACATCTAGTAATGATGATCTGTAACAAGGGGAGAAATAAAAAATGACAAGGAGCCCATTTAAGGCACTAAGCTTAGGAGCCTGGCCATTTAAATAAGATCAAGAAAACTGCCAGAAGAGAATCTCTGAATTAGAGCATAAAAATAACAGGATCATATCAATAACTATAAGTTATCAGTTATCAAGAACAAATTAAATAATGCCCAATGTACTTCAACATAAAATGTAGGGAGTGCTATTCATTTCAAATATATTTTGTTTTAAAATGAGGACTTCCCTGGTGGCACAGTGGTTAAGAATCCACCTGCCAATACAGGGGACATGGGTTCGATCCCTGGTCTGGGAAGATCCCACATGCCATGGAGCAACTAAGCCCATGTGCCACAACTACTGAGCCTGTGCTGTAGAGCCTGCAAGCCACAACTACTGAGTCTACATGCCACATCTCTGAAGCCTATGTGCCTAGAGCCCATGCTCCACAACAAGAGAAGCTGCCACAATGAGAAGCCCACTCATCGCAGTGAAAAGTAGCCCCCAATTGCTGCAACTAGAGAAAGCCATGTGCAGCACCAAAGATGCAATGCAGCCAAAAGTAAAAATTAGATAGATAAATAAAAATAAATTTAAAAAATAAAATGATTAAAATGAGATTCACTTAAAAACTTAAAGATAGTTTCAATTATCTTACAAACTAGCTACAATTCATTTTTAACTAATGATGGATCAAGAACTGTTACTGTGCTTTTAACCTTCTCTTAAATTGGCATTAAAAACATTTATTCCATTTCCTTTTGTGAGATATATGTTATTTCAAGCATTCTTTAGAAAACCATTTTTAAACTTTATGAAAAGTATTTTCACTAGAAAAAATCTAACCTTAAAATTAAAACATCAAAGGAATGAATTGAACAAATATGTTTCATTACCAACTAGAATCAAAATTGTTCTCAAGGGAGTTCCTAAAAATGACCCACCCTGTATTAGGTGCTAATACAGGTAGACAATGGAATTCAATTATTTACCCTCCTTTATAATTTTTTGTGATGTCCATGATAGTGAGTGAGTGATTCCCTTTCTAAACCTCAATGGCAATGCAAGGACCATTTCATCATTAAATTTCTGAGATTTATATAGGATAAATTTGGATTTTAGATTTTATAGGTGAGAAATTGGAAGGCATTAAAAAATTAGGCAGCCTGTCTAAATGCACAGAGCAGTTTATTTGCAAAGAATGGGACTCTAACTCACAATCTCTGCATTTGCCATTCCAAGACATATGGTTTTATTTTTTTTCTATAATCTGTTTTCCATAAACAGATCTATGAGAGAGAGAGTGGTTACAGAATTGCAGAATCCATGCTCTTTAAGTTCAACATCATAATCTGTCACCCTAAGTAGACGACTCCTTATGTGGAAACACTTTATGGCCACCCAAAATCCCATCTGAACCATAACTTCACAGATTTAAAGAATAAAATCTGAAATAAGGAAGACTTCCTCAATTCAGGGGATTTTTTTGTTCCTCTTGAATGTCAGGAGACATAACTGATGCTGTTGACACTAGATAGTATTTCTTAGGGTATAGTTCTTATATTTATGATGTTTCCTACATGGTAAATTCATTCCCTTTAACCACGAAACTGATTTCCTCCCAGGCTGACCTCCTTCAAATTACTTTTTCTGCATTTCCTCAGAGCCTCTGAACCCAATTAAGTGAAAGAAATTTCCATCTGTTCAGTTCCTGTACTTTACTAGACTGTGTGCCTTTGTGTCCCTTTCTTGGTTTTGAGAGAGTGACTACTTTCCATACAGAAACAGTTTCAGAGCACTTGATGGTTGTGAATAGAACACACAAAAGACACAGTCTCTGTTCTCCCTCTTACTGTGAGATGAAGTGTTCAAATATTCTCCTCTCTCTTTTCCTAACTTTTGGTGGATGAATAGAGGTAATGTCAGGTTTACTTTGAACCTACTCCTTTTTCTCTTCTCCTACTCACAGGAAAGCCCCAGGAATTAAGGAAGAAGAATGATTTTACCACCTGGAAGAAATGAGATCCCAGAAGATTCACACTGAAGGAATCAGGAGCTAATATGCATATATTATAATAAATATTTAGCAAGTAAAAAGGGTGAACATGTACCCAATAAGATAGGAAAGGAGGCAATGATCAGCTATATAGAAGGTTTATCCTGCAAAATTCATAGTTGCTACTGAATAAGATAATGATACCCATGGACCAGAGGAAATATTTTATGTCTAGCAATTTCTTAGACACTTTGAATGACATTAGATTTGTAGAGTTGTCTTTCTCAATTGTTCTACCAAAAAACCCATGCTTTCCTTAAATTCTCAGACTGTTCCTTCTTTGGCATTATTAATACATAATGATAAACTCCACAACAAATTAAGGGACAATCGTGTCTTATTATACTATGTTTTAAAACTTATACAGCAGCTCCAGAACTTATACATAGGAGAGATTGAGGTGGAAAAGATGATTGTAGGGTAGAAAATTAGGGAGCTTCTTTTGAATCTGCTTATATATAACTAGATCATTGTATTTACATAAATTTCATAGGCAATTAACATAGCTTTGGGGAGAAAGACAACACTCCCTTCACCAAAGCCACCACTGGTGATGCCACAGATTTATAAAAACTTTCTGCAACAAGTCTCTTAGATAGCTGCATCAACCAGAGGGCAGACAACAGAGGCAAGATGAACTACAATCTTGCAGCCTGTGGAACAAAAAACACATTCACAGAAAGATAGACAAGATGAAAAGGCAGAGGGCTATGTACCACATGAAGATACAAGATAAACTCCCAGAAAAACAACTAAATGAAGTGCAGACAGGCAACAAACCAAAAAAAAAAAAATTCAGAATAATGATAGTGAAGATGATCCAGGACCTTGGAAAAAGAGTGGATGCAAAGATGGAGAAGATGCAAGAAATGTTTAACAAAGACCAAGAAGAATTAAAGAACAAACAAACAGAGATGAACAATACAATAACTGAAATGAAAACTATACCAGAAGGAATCAATAACAGAATAACTGAGTCAAAAGAACGGATAAGTGACATGGAAGACAGAATGGTGGAATTCACCACTGCAGAACAGAATAAAGAATAAAAAGAAAGGAAGACAGCCTAAGAGACTTCTGGGAAAATATTAAATGCAAAAACATTTGCATTCTAGGGGTCCCAGAATGAGAAGACAGAGAGAAAGGACCTGAGAAAATAGTTGAAGAGATTATAGTCGAAAACTTCCCTAATATGGGAAAGAAAATAGCCACCCAAGTCCAGGAAGTGCCGAAAGTCTCACACAGGATAAACCCAAGGAGAAAAACGCTGAGACACATAGTAATCAAACTGGCAAAAATTAAAGACAAAGAAAAATTATTGAAAGCAGCAAGGGTAAAACAAAAAATAACATACAAGGGAACTCCCATAAGGTTAACAGCTGATTTCTCAGCAGAAACTCTACAAGCCAGAAGGGAGTGGCATGATATACTTAAACTGATGAAAGGGAAGAACCTACAAGCAATATTACTCTACCCAGCAAGGATCTCATTCAGATTCGATGGATAAATCAAAAGCTTTACAGACAAGCAAAAGCTAAGAGAATTCAGCACCACCAAACCAGCTCTACAAATATTAAACAAACTTATTTAAGTGGGAAACATAAGGGCAGAAGAGGACCTACAAAAACAAACCCAAAACAATTAAGAAAACGGTAATAGGAACATACATATTGATAATTACCTTAAACGTGAATGGATTAAATGCTCCAACCAAAAGACATAGGCTTGCTGAATGGATTCAAAAACAAGACCCATATATATGCTGTCTACAACAGACCCACTTCCGACCTAGGAACACATACAGACTGAATGTGAGTGGATGGAAAGAGATATTCCATGCAAATGGAAATCAAAAGAAAGCTGGAGTAGCAATTCTTATATCAGATAAAATAGACTTTAAAATAAAGAATGTTACAAGAGACATGGAAGGACACTACATAATGATCAAGGTATCAATCCAAGAAGAAGATATAACAATTATAAATATATATACACCCAACATTGGAGCACCTCAATACATAAGGCAATTGCTAACATCTGTAAAAGAGAAAATTGACAGTAACACAATAATAGTGGGGGACTTTAACACCTCACTTACACCAATGGACAGATCATCCAAAATGAAAATAAATAAGGAAACAAGCTTTAAAGGACACAATATGCCGGGTAGATTTAAATGATATTTATAGGACATTCCATCTGAAAAGAGCAGATAACACTTTCTTCTCAAGTGCGAACGGAACATTCTCCAGGATAGATCACTTCTTGGGTCACAAATCAAGCCTCAGTTAATTTAAGAAAATTGAAATCATATCAAGCATCATTTCTGACCACAACACTATGAGATAAGAAATGAATTACAGTGAAAAAAATAAAAAACACAAACACATGGAGGCTAAACAATACGTTACTAAATAACTAAGAGATCACTGAAGAAATCAAAGAGGAAATCAAAAAATACCTAGAGACAAATGACAATGAAATCACGATGACACAAAACCTATGGGATGCAGCAAAAGCAGTTCTAAGAGGAAATTTATAGCTATACAAGCTTACCTCAAGAAATAAGAAATAAACAATCTAACCTTACAGCTAAAGGAGCTAGAGAAAGAAGAACAAACAAAACCCAAAGTTAGCAGAAGGAAAGAAATCATAAAGATCAGGGCAGAAATAAATGAAATAGAAACAAAGAAAATGATAGCAAAGATCAATAAAACTAAAAGCTGGTTCTTTGAGAAGATAAACAAAATTGATAAACTATTAGCCAGACTCATCAAGAAAAAGAGGGAGAGGACTCAAATCAATAAAATTAGAAATGAAGGGCTTCCATGGTGGCGCAGTGGTTGGGTGTCCACCTGCCGATGTGGGGGATGTGCGTTCGTGCCCTGGTCAGGGAGGATCCCGCATGTCATGGAGCGGCTGCGCCCATGAGCTATGGCCGCTGGGCCTGCGCTTCCGGAGCCTGTTGCTCCGCGGTGGGAGGGGCCACAGCAGTGAGGGGCCAGCGTACCGCAGGAAAAAAAGAAAAAGAAATGAAAAAGGAGAAGTTACAACAGACACTGCAGAAATACAAAGCACCCTAAGAGACTACTACAAGCAACTCTATGCCAATAAAATAGACAACAGGAAGAAATGGACAAATTCTTAGAAAGGTATAGCCTTCCAAGACTGAACCAGGAAGAAATAGAAAATATGAACAGACTGATCACAAGTAATGAAATTGAAACGGTGATTAAAAATCCTCCAACAAACAGAAGTCCAGGATCAGATGGCTGCACAGGTAAAATCTATCAAACATTTAGAGAAGAGCTAACAGCCATCCTTCTCAAACTCTTCCAAAAAACTGCAGAGGAAGGACAACTCCCAAACTCATTCTATGAGGCCACCATCACCCTGAAACCAAAACCAGACAAAGATACTACCAAAAATTTTTCCCAATGATGCAAGGATTCTTCAATATACTCAAATTAGTCAATGTGATACACCATATTAAAAAATTGAAGAAGAAAAACCATATGATCATCTCAATAATTGCAGAAAAAGCTTTTGACAAATTTCAACACCCATTGATGGTAAACACTCTCCAGAAAGTGGGCATTGAGGGAACCTACCTCAACATAATAAAGGCAGTATATGACAAACCCACAGCAAACATCATTCTCAATGGTGAAAAACTGAAAGGATTTCCTCTAAGATCAGGAAAGAGACAAGGATGTCCACTCTCACCACTGTTATTCAACATAGTTTTGGAATTCCTAGCCACAGTAATCAGAGAAGAAAAAGAAAGAAAAGGAATACAAATTGGAAAAGAAGAAGTAAAACTGTCACTGTTTGCAGATGACATGATGATATTATACATAGAGAATCCTAAAGATGCTACCAGAAAATTACTAGAGCTAATCAATGAATTTGGTAAAGTAGCAGGATACAAAATTAATGTACAGAAATCTCTTGCATTCCTAAACACTAATGATGAAAAAGCTGAAAGAGAAATTAAGGAAACATTCCCATTTACCATTGAAAAAAAATAATAAAACACCTAGGAATAAACCTACCTAGGGAGACAAAAGACCTGTATGCAGAAAACTATAAGACACTGATGAACGAAATTAAAGATGATACAAACAGATGGAGAGATATACCATGTTCTTGGATTGGAAGAATTAATATTGTGAAAATGATTATACTACCCAAAGCAATCTACAGATTCAGTGCAATCCCTATCAAATTACCAATGGCATTGTTTACAGAACTAGAACAAAAAAATCTTAAAATTTGTATGGAGACAAAAAAGGCCCTGAATAGCCAAAGCAGTCTTGAGGGAAAAAAAACGGAGCTGGAGGAATCAGACTCCCTGACTTCAGACTATACTACAAAGCTACAGTAATCAAGACAATATGGTACTGGCACATAAACATAAACATAGATCAATGGAACAAGATAGAAAGCTCAGAGATAAACCCACGCACCTATGGTCAACTAATCTATGACAAAGGAGGCAAGGATATACAATGGAGAAAAGACAGTCTCTTCAATAAGTGGTTTTGGGAAAACTGGACAGCTACATGTAAAAGAATGAAATTAGAACACTCCCTAACACCATACACAAAAATAAACTCAAAATTGATTAGAGACCTAAATGTAAGACCAGACACTATAAAACTCTCAGAGGAAAACATAGGACAAACACTTTTTGACATAAATCACAGCAAGATCTTTTTTGATCCACCTCCTAGAGTAATGGAAATAAAAACAAAAATAAACAAAGGTGACCTAATGAATCTTCAAAGCTTTTGCACAACAAAGGAAACCATAAACAAGATGAAAATACAACCCTCAGAATGGGAGAAGATATTTGCAAATGAATCAATGGACAAAGGATTAAACTCCAAAATATATAAACACCTCATGCAGCTCAATATTAAAAAAACAAACAACCCAATCCAAAAATGGGCAGAAGACCTAAATAGACATTTCTCAAAGAAGACATACAGATGGCCAAGAAGCACATGAAAAACTGCTCAACATCACTAATTATTAGAGAAATGAAAATCAAAACTACAATGAGGTACCTCCTTACACAAGTTAGAATGGGCATCATCCAAAAATCTACAAACAACAAATTCTGGAGAGGGTGTGGAGAAAAGGGAACCCTCTTGCACTGTTGGTGGCAATGTAAATTGATACAGCCACCATGGAGAACAGTATGGAGGTTCCTTAAGAAACTAAAAATAGAACTACCATATGGCCCAGCAATCCCACTATTGGGCATAAGTAAATTGATACAGCCACCATGGAGAACAGTATGGAGGTTCCTTAAAAAAATAAAAATAAAATTACCATATGATCCAGCATTCCCACTACTGGGCATATACCCAGAGAAAACCATAATTCAAAAAGACACATGCACCCCAATGTTCATTGCAGCACTATTTACAATAGCCAGGTCATGAAAGCAACCTAAATGCCCATCGACAGACGAATGGATAAAGAAGATGTGGTACATATATACAATGGAGTATTACTCAGCCATAAAAAGGAACAAAATTGAGTCATTTGTTGAGACATTGATGGATCAAAGCCTGTCATACAGAGTGAAGTAAGTCAGAAAGAGAAAAACAAATATTGTATATTAACGCATATATGTGGAAACTAGAAAAATGGTACAGATGAACCGGTTTGCAGGGCAGAAATTGAGACACAGATGTAGAGAACAAACCTATGGACACCAAGGGGGGAAAGTGGCAGGGGGTTGGAGGTGGTAGTGTGATGAATTGGGCAATTGGGATTGACATGTGTACACTGCTGTGTATAAATTGATGACTAATAAGAACCTGCTGTATAAAAAATAAAACAAAATTCCAAATTTCAAAAAAAAAAAAAACTTTCTGCAAAATGAAATATAAGGAGGGGGCAGGAGGAATTTATTTGCCAGGCTCTAACTACTTTTCTCTAGGTCAGAACCCAACAAGGTGAATTTCTAAAACATTTGCTTAGACTAGGGTTTATATCTTAAACCAAACCAATTTCCTTCCATCTACTTCATACTTTGTGTAGGTGTATGCATGTGTGTATACTTCTTTTATTTATTCACTCCAGATTTGTTTGCCTCTTGACTCTTGTTGTTTGCTTTAACCTCATCACCCCAACTATGACGCTTGATATATGTTTGCAGTTTCCAAATTCTGGCTTTCCTGTAAGCACCAAATGGTTTTATTTAACAAGCCGTTATACAGGTTTTATTATTATAACAGTGTCAGCCACTATTCTAAGCATATCACACATACTATCTCATTTAATCATTATAACTACCCAGAAGCTAGATAAAATTGCTGTTCCCATTCTCAAGATGTTTACCATCCCGACAAAATATTACCAACCTGTGAAACTCACCAGGGTAATTTACCAGGGGATAGTCACATATGCATGGAGTCTCCACATGACTGACTTTAGCTATTCAGTCTCCAACCCCTCTAGAGTTGAAATGGATACATCCTGGCTCAGGGCCCAAGGCAAACAAAAGCAAACATCCACCATAAATCAGCTTTAGCAAGAACAAATTGGTGTGGCCCAAAGCCCGAGGCATACAAAGACACTCTTCTCAGACCGTATATGCCAAGGGCTTAGAGGTTATTTCACAGAATCTAATTGGGAACCAGGCCTTTCTCTGGCATGTGGAGGGTTTGAACACCCTAAACCTACTGAGTTAACCTTATTCCACAGATAGCTTCTGGGAGAACTCATGTATCTCACAAGCAAATTTATCTAGCATTGTTATATGAGTGATCAGGGTCAGAGGCTCTAGAATAATAATGAATGTGACATGAGCATCAGCCCTGTAAGTATGTGGTAGAGAAGGATAAATAAGTCTTGGAATTATGGAGCCAGAATCCATTGTATGGGAAATTCTTCCAATTATCAGACATGTAAAATGTTTTTAAAGACTTTAATTTTTATTTCAATACCTGGTCAAATGGACATTCCCTTCTACTGGAAACATATTTGATAAGGCAGTATATAAAATCATAAATCCACCAATTACATATTTTTAATGAAAATCATACAAAATAAAATTTATCAGAATCTCTGTGTTTTAGGACTCAAATCTGTGGTACTTAGTGAGTATACATGTTCATACATGAAATAAACCTAGATCTTCCCTGATTTAAACCACACTTTTACAAATAAAATTTTAATGTTAATAAAATTTTGTCAATCTTTGACCTTGATGACGTTGGATTTCGTGGATCTCTACTTAACTGACATTCCTTAACCTGGATTTTTCAATTATCTTTTCATATTTTGGGGCTAATAATTTTTCCTAAACCCAAACATGGTCATTGACCATCAAAGCACATGGTTCTAGACTAGGCACTGTACTTACATTGCCTATTAAACAGAGTGACTTGCTCTTGCTAATTTAGTACACATCATTTCTTTCATATCATAGTGCTCCAGATTTTTGATGATACGTCATGAAGAATAACACTCTTCTCTCTCTCACTGTCCCCATATTCTTCTACTTTGTCTTTTATGGAAAGCAGCCTTAGAACTTATAAGATCTAGTTTAAAGGCCCCAACATTAATATATTAGCTACCAATTTACAAATTATGCCAAATCCTCAAATGTTTTTTAATGTGCAACACTTGGAATTATACATAATATTCCAGATGTATATTAATCATATGAGGAGATTTTACTTCTTTGGTTTGGACTAATGGACAAACACACTGGGAATCAGACAGACCTGAAAGTCACCTACTGGCCTTCATAAATTGCATAAACTTGGGTATTGAATTAAACTCACTGAGGCTCAATTGCACTCTTTATAACAGGCATAATGATAGCTATTTTGCCAGGTTGCATGAAATAGTAAAGAGATAAGTTAATAGATCCTCAATTAACATTAGTTCCTGCCTCCCTACATTTTTGTATTACATTTTTTGAAATATAACATATATAAAGAAATTGCATAAAACATAAAGACTGTTAACAAATTGAAAACAAAATGGCAGAGTTCCCAACATAAAAATGAGCAAGAGACTTTAATCAGCACATTGTCAAAGAGAAAATACAAACTGCCAAAGACATACAGAAGGTGTTAAACCTCATTGATAAACATGGAGATCATACACTTTGTCAAAGTCTAAATTTAATTGAAACCATTATTCTCTTCCTAAATAATACAAAGACCTTACAAATCTTAATTCCATTGACTCCATTATAAAATCTAAATGAATTATTTGTATCTAATATTTTAATTCTATCTGTTTTTTAAACCTCAGCTTGATATTACTACTGTTTTATATAGTTAATGTTTATTTACATTTACTCACATATTAATACTTTCTTTGTTCTTCATTCTTTTTTGCATATTATACATTTCATCTGGAACCATTTGCCTTCAACTTGAGACATTTTACTGGTGTTTTGAAATGTCTTTATTTTTCCATAATTCTTGAAGGACATGTTTACTGGTTATAGAATTCTATCTTGGTGGTTATTTCTTTTCTTCACTTTAAAGATATTTGGTTAAACCATACACCACTGATGATGTTTGACAATTTTCAGTGTACAAAAATAGGAATATCATGTGGTTCAACTTAATATTATTCACTGGCTTCTGACTTCTGTTGTTACCTGTTAAGGAGTCTGTTATCAAATTAACTATTGATTTTTGAAGGAATATCTGTTTTCTTTTCCTTAACTGCTTTAAGATTTTTTATTTATATTTTCTTACTATGTTGTGCTTGGGAGTATGTTATGGAATAAATTGTGTCCTCCACCACCGCAAAAATTCATGAATTTCAAATACAAAGTATACTGAATAATGATTGGCTTTTTAGCTTTATCTAGTATTAATCTTTGGCTTACTTTCTGTGACCTAGCCACCCTTGTCACCTCTGTTTCTGCTAAGCTTCACACTGCCTTAGGACCTTGCACTAGACAGTATCTCTCCTTGAAAATACCTGCCTTTAAATTTCTGCCTGCTTACTTCTTTTGAATCATTCAAGTCTTAAATAAAATACTTCTCAAAAGAATTTCTTTGACCAACAGAGTCAAAATAGTTTATTGTTTAAGAACATATCCCTTCCTGAAATTATCTTAATTTCCTTGTCTGTCTTGCCATTATAGCCTCAAGGTATGAACAGGGACCTTGTCTATTTGTTCACTGCTATAATACTCATGCCCAAAACAGTGCCTCTGAAGAGTAGGTACTTCTTAACTATTGGATAAATTGAGTGGAATATCTGTAAAATTGCCAAGGGTAATAATACCTACATCTTAGAATTCCTATAAATATTAAATAAAATAATGCAAGAGAATATTTTAAATGACTGGTTTAGGTTAAGCACTGTGTGTGTTAGCAGAGACAATAGTACTCCTGGTAGAATCCACTGTGGTAGCTGTATTTACTCTTTTACTATATTAGTTCTGCCAGGCAGGGCTCACTATTGTCAGTAATAGAAAGACAACAGGACTTCCCTGGTGGCGCAGTAGTTGCGAGTCCGCCTGCCGATGCAGGGGACATGGGTTCGTGCCCCGGTCTCGGAAGATCCCACATGCCGCGGAGCGGCTGGGCCCGTGAGCCATGGCCGCTGAGCCTGCGCGTCCGGAGCCTGTGCTCCACAACGG
>NW_020175051.1:36735-85025 GCF_003031525.2 Neophocaena asiaeorientalis asiaeorientalis
AGGGCAAAAAAATGAAAAAAAAAGAAAGACAACAATGGTAAATTGAATTAGTCTTAATTCTCTATCCCTCCCTTTATATTTACCCTTTGTCATGTGGCTTTTTAATTTCTCTTGCTAAAGGAGGGGGCATATTTTACTGACTTGTAACTTTGGGTTTCAACATGTGGCTTGCTTTAGCCAATTGAATGAGGTGATTGTGTCAGGATATCTCTTTTCTACTTATTCTCTCTGGCTTCTGTCATTGCCATGAGAAGAAAACCCCTGGTTATCCCACTGGTCCAAGTGGAGGAGAGACATGTGAGCAGAGCACACTCTAAGTCAAAATATGGACGTGTGAACAAGCCCAAATGACATCAGTAGTACAGCCCAGACAACCCATAGGAGAAAGAAATGCTTATTGCTGTTTGCTATTATGCTTTTGTGGGGTGTTCTGTTTTTGTTTTATTGTTGTTGTTGTTATTGTCTTACTATGACAAGAGAAAAGCAATATAACTGTGCTTGGTTAAAGCTAAATAGAAATCAGAAATTGTACTGAGCATGTTGTATCTCTACCTTCATTCTGCTGAATATCTGAGGCTGCAGCTGAACTGCTGAATAAATGAGGTACTTTAGAATAAAAGAAAGGGAGCCACACTCAGAATATTTATAGCAAAGTATATTTTCTGAAAATGAAATTAAGGAGCTAGAAAGTTTCAAAAAACTGTCATTCTGAAAAGAGGAAAAGTAAACATGTTGCCTGAGAATCACATACCCAAAGTCAAGAGGAAGGAACTAGGAAAGATGGAGATGAAATAAATGAGGTAAAATCAAAATAGATGATGTATGCAATATGCAAAAGATTTTCTGAAAAAGCTCCAAAAAAATTATCTTCTCTCACTGGAAACTGTAAGAGCATAGCTGATGCTGCAGACAATAAAAATCTGTGAATTTTTATTCTGGTGAATACAAATTTTATTCTGTGAAATACAAAATATGAAAATATAAAACAAAGAGACAAAAATATAAATCAGAAAATGATGGAATTAGAAAGCATAGAATGAATGACCAACATATAAATAATAGGTGATATTTAAAGACTCAAAAATAATTATGAATAAAATTTATTAAATTTGACAAGTAGACATGACCAAGGAGAAAGGGGTACAGGGCCTGGTAGAGCAAACAGCATGTACACATTCACAGAGACAAGAAACAGCATAGCATGTTCAAGAACCAGTAGTTGAACTCTCATTGGATTTAAATACAGAACAGCTGTGTTAATATATTCTATAATTTTCTTATAAATAAACCATATGTTAAAGCCACACCAAAAAAAAAGAAAAATACTTCTAGAGGTAAAGAGCAATCTGCAGAGCTCATTCGCCTGGAAACATTTTTAACTACAAAAGTAAAAAAAAAAGTCCAATGTGTTAGGGGTTTATTATGAGCTTTCTGAGGATAAATAGCATGCACAAGGCATAAAGAAAAGGAAAAGGAACCTCTTTATGAGATCATGGGTGAAACAGAAAACTGAAATTGGCAAACATCAACCAAAAATCAAGGAGAATTTTTTTATTTTTTTGCGGTAAGTGGGCCTCTCACTGTTGTGGCCTCTCCCGTTGCGGAGCACAGGTTCCGGACGTGCAGGCTCAGCGGCCATGGCTCATGGGCCCAGCCGCTCCCCCGCATGTGGGATCTTCCCGGACTGGGGCACAAACCCGTGTCCCCTGCAACGGCAGGCGGACCCTCAACCACTGCGCCACCAGGGAAGCCCCAAAGAGAATTTTTTAAGGGTCCTGAAGGCCAGACTGAAGATGTTGAACTGATTGTCAAATTAAAGCTACTACAGATTATTTATCAGGTATGTGACATGGTTGAAATAATATACGAGGCAGAATTTTTTAGTAGATAAATGTAGAATAAATCAACAAGGCAAAACCTTGAGAAAGAAATACGACTTCAAGACTGGGAGGAGATCAGTTTCTATATGACAATATTATTTTACAGTACATGGTAGAGACCTCTGAGAAAAAAGAATCAGTACTTAGTAAAGCATTAAACCACTAAGAGAAGAGAACAAATAAAGTAATAAGGATCAAAGATTTGGGGGAAAGTTGTGCTAATTCACTGAATTTGTAGGTATCAGAACATTTACAAGTATCCTTGTGCTTACATTCTACAGAATATTTTGCCCTACTGAAATAATAACTATCTCTTTGCATGTATATATGGTTAAAAATGCTTAACATATAGTGTCTTTCAAAAGATGCTCAGGACATTATCCTTTCAGGGCTACGGTACCACTTATTCTAAGATGCAGCTTGATCACATGGCCTATTACCAGAGGACTGAAGAGAATAAAAGAAACAATCTAGGGACTTCCCTGGTGGTACAGTGGTTAAGAATCCACCTGGCAGTACTGGGGACACAGGTTCAATCCCTAGTCCTGGGAAGATCCCACATGCCATGGAGTAACTAAGCCTGTGCACCACGACTACAGAGCCTGTGCTCTAGAGCCTGTGAGCCACAGCAACTAAGCCTGTGCACCACAACTACTGAAGCCTGAATGCCCTAGAGCCCACATGCTGCAACTACTGAGCCCGCCTGCTGCAACTACTGAAGCCCATGAGCTTAGAGCTCATGCTCCACAACAAGAGAAGCCACCGCAATGAGAATCCCATGCACCACAAGGAAGAATAGCCCCCATCGTGGCAACTAGAGAAAGCCCACACACAGCAACGAAGACCCAATGCAGCCAAAAGTAAATAAAAATTTTAAAAAAAGAAACAATCTAGAAACCAAACTAAAACATGTAGAGAAATTTAAGTTCTAAGTGTAGAATTGTCTTAAAATATTCTATTATATCAAAATTATTGTTATAAAAATAGCAATGTTAAAAGAACAAACTCTTTTTTCAGGGAAGAACTATTCTTTAATTAGGGCTTTCTTTATACTTATTAACACCAATTATTTATAAATGTATTTTCAAAAACATTTTAGAACATGTGCACAGTTTCAAAATTCAAACAGCATGTACTGTACTGTTATTAAATAAAAACTCCATTTCACCTCCCCTACCCAATTCCCACACGTCATTGGAAACCCCTTTAAACATTTTGTTTTTAATTCTTCTGATAAGTTACCACCATAATTCTAAACAATATGCTTAGATCTCAGTTTCTTAATTTACCAGCAGTAGAAATCAAGTCATTTCCATCCTCTTTGATAGACAAGGAATTCAGCTCACATCTCCACTTGTCTCTCTCTCTCCCCTGAGCTTTAATACTTATATTAGTATGTGTGTTTTTGCTATTAGTTGCCTTTATATTTTTAAGTAATGTATACATAATCCTGTATTTTCGTTCCGTCTTCTTTACATAGTATCTCTTGTATCATTCCAAAATAAAACGAGGAAAGTAGCACCCCTACACTCACCCTTCCCTCCTCCTGCTCTCAACTTGACTTCTGCCATCTGGAGCGTTACCTTTACAATGTCTTTTATGACATGAACATTCTATTCTATAACTAAAATTAGGTTTTATGTTTGGATTATAAAAATTGAAACTAATAAACATCTAATTATAATTATGTAAATGTGGTCATTCAACTATTTGTCACTGCAGAAATAGTGTAATTAGGTCCACTGAAAATGAAATATAATGATTTGTCACTGATTCTCTCAAAGGAGAAAGTCCCAAGTGTTAAAGTCAAATGACTTCTCATATTCCTCAAGTGATCAGGCCACAGTTTTGCTGATCTTGTATTTGAATCAAAACTTTCTTCTCTAATTTTTAAATTGTTTTCTCGGCATTTCTAATTTCTTGGGGTTCTTTTTTCTAGTTGAGAGGAAAAAAACCTAAGTCTTCTTCCCCACTGAGCTAAGAACTCCCAGCTTCTTAATTGTCTTGCCTGTTAAATCTTCCTCTTTCTATTCTTGGAGGAATACCTTTTAGGATCTTTTGATCTGGTGTTTTAAATTGAGCTGTGTTTTTTCAGGCTGCTGCAGAGGTGTTACCCTTTCTGGTTCACACCTAGAATTCCACCACTGTTTCCTGGACCGTGAGCTGCTTCTCCCTCTCCTGTACTCTACCTGTAGGTAGAGTACATCCTCAAATATTGTAAAATTTTTAAAAAGGAAGGTTGCTTGGTAGATAAGGATTCTGAAATCATTCTGAATCAACATGGATGGAAAATTGTTTATTTTACATTCATATTTATTATTTTAAATATTTATTTATTTGTCTGCCCCGGGTCTTAGTTGCGGCATACAGGCTCTTAGTTAGAGTATGCACAATCTAGCTCCCTGACCACGGATCAAACCTGGGCTCCCTGCATTGGGAGAGCAGAGTCTTAACCACTGAACCACAAGGGAAGTCCCTTTCCCTTCATATTTAATTGATAACTTTGGCAGGATATTAAATTCTAGATTTAAGGGTTTTTTTACACTTCAGAAATTTAAAGACCATTATTTCTGTCCTCCAGTGTTTTGATAAGAAGTCTTATGCCTATAATACTCTTATTCTTTTATTAGTAACACCTCCCTCTCTCTCTCTTTCTCTTGATACTGCTAGAACAGCAATATACAATAGAAATATTATGTGAGCCATGTATGTAATTTAAAATTTTTCTAGAAGCCATTTAAAAGTAAAGAGGAACAGGTGAAATTAATTTTATAGCATATTTTCACTTAATCCAATATATCCAAAATAGAATTTCAACATGTAGTAAATATTTTACGTTATTATTTATCATTTTTTAAACATCTTTGAGTATAATTGTTTTACAATGGTGTGTGGGTTTCCACTTTATAACAAAGTACATCAGCTATACATATACATATATCCCCTTATCTCCTCCCTCTGGTGTCTCCCTCCCACACTTCCTAACCAACTCCTCTAGGTGGTCACAAAGTACCGAGCTGATCTCCCTGTGCTATGTGGCTGCTTCTCACGAACTATCTATTTTACATTTGGTAGTGTATATATATATACCTATGCCACTCTCTCACTTCATCCCAGCTTACGCTTCCCCCTCCCTGTGTCCTCAAGTCCATTCTCTACATCTGCATCTTTATTCCTGTCCTGTACCTAGGTTCATCAGAACCTTTTTTTTAGATTTCATATATATGTGTTAGCATACGGTATTTGTTTTTTTCTTTCTGACTTACTTCACTCTGTATGACAGACTCTAGGTCCATGCACCTCACTACAAATAACTCAATTTCATTTCTTTTTATGGCTGAGTAATATTCCATTGTATATATGTGCCCCATCTTCTTTATCCATTCATCTGTTGATGGACACTTAGGTTACCTCCTTGTCCTGGCTATTGTAAATACAGCTGCAATGAACATTGTAGTACACGACACTTTTTGAATTATGCTTTTTTCAGGGTATATGCCAAAGAGTGGAATTGCTGGGTTGTATGGTAGTTTTCTTTTTAGTTTTTTTAAGGAACTGCCATACTGTTTTCAATAGTGGCTGTATCACTTTACATTCCCAACAACAGTGCAAGAGGGTTCACTTTTCTCCACTCCCTCTCTAACATTTATTGTTTGAAGATTTTTTAATTATGGCCATTCGGATTAGTGTGAGGTGATATCTCATTGCACTTTTGATTTGCATTTCTCTAATGATTAGTGATGTTGAGCATCCTTTCACGTGTTTGTTGGCAATCTGTATATCTTCTTTGGAGAAATGTCTATTTAGGTCTTCTGCCCATTTTTGATTTGGGTTGTTTGTTTTTTTGATATTGAGCTGCATGAGCTGCTTGTAAATTTTGGAAATTAATCCTTTATCAGTTGCTTCATTTGATAATATTTTCTCCCATTCTGAGGGTTGTTTTTTCATCTTGTCTATGGTTTCCTTTGCTGTGCAAAAGCTTTTAAGTTTCATTAGGTCTCATTTGTTTATTTTTGTTTTTATTTCCATTTCTCTAGGAGGTGGGTCAAAAAGGATCTTGCTGTAATTTATGTCATAGAGTGCTCTGCCTATGTTTTCCTCTAAGAGTTTTATAGTGTCTGGCCTTATACTTAGGTCTTTAATCCATTAATGAATTTGGAGGTTATTTTCATGTATGGTGTTAGGGAGTGTTCTAATTTCATTCTTTTACATGTAGCTGTCCATTTTCCCAGCACCACTTATTGAAGAGGCTGTCCTTTCTCCATTGTATATTCTTGACTCCTTTATCAAAAATAAGGTGACCATATGTGTGTGGGTTTATCTCTGGGGTTTCTATCCTGTTACATTGATCTATATTTCTGTTTTTGTTCCAGTACCATACTGTCTTGATTACTGTAGGTTTGCAGTATAATCTGAAGTCCGGGAACCTGATTCCTCTAGCTCCATTTTTCTTTCTCAAGACTGCTTTGGCTATTCAGGGTCTTCTGTGTTTCCATACAAACTGAAATTTTTTGTTCTAGTTCTGTGAAAAATGCCATTGGTAGTTTCATAGGGATTGCATTGAATCTGTAGATTGCTTTGGGTAGTATAGTCATTTTCACAATGTTGATTCTTCCTATCCAAGAATATGGTATATCGCTCCATCTGTTTGTATCAGCTTTAATTTCTTTCATCAGTGTCTTATACTATTCTACATACAGGTCTTTTGTCTCCTTAGGTAGGTTTACTTCTAGCTATTTTATTCTTTTTGTTGCAATGGTAAATGGGAGTGTTTACTTAATTTCTCTTTCAGATTTTTCATGATTAGTGTATAGGAATGTAAGAGATTTCTGTGCATTAATTTTGTATCCTGCTACTTTACCACATTCACTGATTAGCTTTAGTAGTTCTCTGGTAGTATCTTTAGGATTCTCTATGTATAGTGTCATGTCATCAGTAAAGAATGACAGCTTTACTTATTCCTTTCGATTTGTATTCCTTTTATTTCTTTTTCTTCTCTTATTGCTATGGCTAAAACTTCCAAAACTATGTTGAATAACAATGGTGAGAGTGGACAGCCTTGTCTTGTTCCTGATCTTAGTGGAAATGGCTTCAGTTCTTCACCATTGAGAACGATGTTGGCTGTGGGTTTGTCATATATGGCCATATTATGCTGAGGTAAGTTTCTTCTATGCCTACTTTCAGGAGGCTTTTTATCAGAAATAGGTGTTGAATTTTGTCGAAAGCATTTTCTGCATCTATTGAGATGATCAAATGATTTTTCTCCTTCAGTTTGTTAATATGGTGTAACACATTGATTGATTTGCATACATTGAAGAATCCTTGCATTCCTGGGATAAACCCCACTTGATCATGGTGTATGATTCTCTTAATGTGCTGTTGGTTCTGTTTGCTAGCATTTTGTTGAGGATTTTTGCATCTATGTTCATCAGTGATATTGGCCTGTAGTTTTCATCCTTTGTGACATTTTTGTCTGGGTTTGGTATCAGAGTGATGGTGGACTCGTAGAATGAGTTTGAGAGTGTTCCTCCCTCTGCTATATTTTAGAAGAATTTGAGGATAGGTGTTAACTTTTCTCTAAATGTTTGATAGAATTCACCTGTGAAGCCATCTGGTCCTGGGCTTTTGTTCGTTGGAAGATTTTTAATCGCAGTTTCAATTTCAGTGCTTGCCATTGGTCTGTATATATTTTCTATTTCTTCCTGATTCAGTCTTTGAAGGTTGTGCTTTTCTAAGAATTTGTCCATTTCTTCCAGGTTGTCCATTTTATTGGCATAGAGTTGCTTGTAGTAATCTCTCATGATCCTTTGTATTTCTGCAGGGTTCATTGTTACTTCTCTCTTTTCATTTCTAATTCTATTGATTTGAGTCTTCTGTCTTTTTTTCTTGATGAGTCTGGTTAATAGTTTATCAACTTTCTTTATCTTCTCAAAGAATGAGCTTTTAGTTTTATTGATCTTTGCTATCATTTCCTTAATTTCTTTTTCATTTATTTCTGAGTTGATCTTTATGATTTCTTTCCTTCTGCTAACTTTGGGGTATTTTTGTTCTTTCTCTAATTGCTTTATGTGTAAGGTTCGGTTGTTTTTTTGAGATGTTTCTTGAGGTAAGGTTTTATTTCTATAAACTTCCCTCTTAGAACTGCTTTTGCTGCATCCTATAGGTTTTGGGTCATCATGTTTTCATTGCCATTTGTTTCTAGGTATTTTTTTATTTCCCCTTTGATTTCTTCAGTGATCTCTTGGTTATTCAATAGTGTATTGTTTAGCCTCCATGTGTTTGTATATTTTACAGATTTTTTTCCTGTAATTAATATTTTGTCTCATAGCATTGTGGTCAGAAAAGATACTTGATACAATTTTAATTTTCTTAAATTTACCAAGCTTGATTTGTGACCCAAGATATGATCTATCCTGAAGAATTTCCATGAGCACTTGAGAAGAAAGTGTAATCTATTGTTTTTGGATGGAATGTCCTGTAAATTTCAATGAAGTCCATCTTGTTTAATGTATCATTTAAAGCTTGTGTTTCCTTATTTATTTTCATTTTGGATGATCTGTCCATTGGTGAAAGTGGGGTGTTAAAGTCCCCTACTATGACTGTATTATTGTTGATTTCCCCTTATATGACTGTTAGCATTTGCCTTATGTATTGAGGTTCTCCTATGTTGGGTGCATAAATATTTATAATTGTTAACTCTCTTCTTGGATTGATCCCTTGATCATTATATAGTGTCCTTCCTTATCTCTTGTAATAGTCTTTATTTTAAAGTCTATTTTGTCTGATATGAGAATTGCTACTCCAGCTTTCTTTTGATTTTCATTTGCATGGAATATCTTTATCCATCCCCTCCCTTTCAGTCTGTATGTGTCCCTAGGTCTGAAGTGGTTCTCTTGTAGGCATCATATATACGGGCCTCATTTTTGTATCCATTCAGCCAGTCTATGTCTTTGGTCAGAGCATTTAATACATTTACATTTAAGGTAATTATTGAGATGTATGTTCCAATCACTGTGTTCTTATTTGTTTTGGGTTTATTATTGTAGGTCTTTTCCTTCTCTTGTGTTTCCTGTGTTAGAGAAATTCCATTAGCATTTGCTGTAAAGCTGATTTGGTGGTCCTGAATTCTCTTAGCTTTTCCTTGTCTGTAAAGGTTTTCATTTCTCCTTTGAATCTGAATGAGATCCTTGCTGGTTAGAGTAATCTTGGTTGGATGTTTTTCCCTTACATCTCTTTAAATTGTACTGCCACTCGCTTCTGCCTTGCAGAGTTTCTGCTAAAAGATCAGCTGTTAACCTCATGTGGATTCCCTTGTATGCTATTTGTTGTTTTACCGTTGTTGCTTTTAATATTTTTTTCTTTGTATTTAATTTTTGATAGTTTGATTAATGTGTGTCTTGACATGTTTCTCCTTGGATTTATGCTGTATGGGACTCTCTGTGTTTCCTGGTCTTGATTGACTATTTCCTTTCCCATATTATGGAAGTTTTCAACTATAATCTCTTCAAATATTTTCTCAATCCCTTTCTTTTTCTCTTCTTCTTCTGGAACCCCTATAATTCAAATGTTTCTCTGTTTAATGTTAGTCTGTAAAGGTTTTCATTTCTCCTTTGAATCTGAATGAGATCCTTGCTGGTTAGAGTAATCTTGGTTGGATGTTTTTCCCTTACATCTCTTTAAATTGTACTGCCACTCGCTTCTGCCTTGCAGAGTTTCTGCTAAAAGATCAGCTGTTAACCTCATGTGGATTCCCTTGTATGCTATTTGTTGTTTTACCGTTGTTGCTTTTAATATTTTTTTCTTTGTATTTAATTTTTGATAGTTTGATTAATGTGTGTCTTGACATGTTTCTCCTTGGATTTATGCTGTATGGGACTCTCTGTGTTTCCTGGTCTTGATTGACTATTTCCTTTCCCATATTAGGGAAGTTTTCAACTATAATCTCTTCAAATATTTTCTCAATCCCTTTCTTTTTCTCTTCTTCTTCTGGAACCCCTATAATTCAAATGTTTCTCTGTTTAATGTTGTCCCAGAAGTCTCTAAGGCTGTCCTCAATTCTTTTCATTCTTTTTTCTTTATTCTGCTCTGCAGTAGTTATTTCCACTATTTTATCTTTGAGGTCACTTATCCATTCTTCTGCCTCACTTATTCTGCTATTGATTCCTTCTAGAGAAGTTTTAATTTCATTTATTGTGTTGTTATCATTGTTGGTTTGCTCTTTAGTTCTTCTAGGTCCTTGTTAAACGTTTTTTGTATTTTCTCCATTCTGTTTCCAAGATTTAGGATCATCTTTACTATCATTACTCTGAATTCTTTTTCAGGTAGACTGCCTATTTCCTCTTCATTTGTTTGGTCTGGTGGGTTTTTGCCTTGCTCCTTCATCTGCTGTGTGTTTTTCTGTCTTCTCATTTTGCCTAACTTACTGTGTTTGGGGTCTCCTTTTCGCAGGCTGCAGATTTGTAGTTCCCATTGTTTTTTGTGTTTGTCTGCAGTGGGTAAAGTTGGTTCAGTGGGTTTTGTAAGCTTCCTGTTGAAGGGAACTGGTGCTTGTGTTCAGGTGGATGAGGCTGGATCTTTTCTTTCTGCTCAGCAGGACCACGTAGGGTGGTGTGTTTTGCATTGTATGTTACCTTATTTAGGCAGGCTTTCTGCCAATGTGTGGTGTTGTGTTCCTGTCCTGCTAGTTGTTTGGCATAGGGTGTCCAGCATTGTAGCTTGTTGGTCATTGAGTGAAGCTGGGTCTTAGCATTGAGATGGAGATCTCTTGGAGAGCTTTCACTGTTTGATATTACATGGAGCTGGGTGGTCTCTGGTGGACCAGTATCCTGAACTCGGCTTTCCTACCTCAGAGGCACAGGCCTGACACATGGCCGGAGCACCAAGACAATGTCAGCAACACAGCTCAAAAGAAAAGGGAGAAAAATAGAATGCAAGAAAAATTAAATAAAATAAAATAATTAAAATATATTATAAATACATAAAATTTATGAAGTAATATAAAAAGAAAAAAAAAGAAAGAACAAAAGAGGAGAGCAATCAGACCCAAACACATATCCACCAATGATAGCAAGCACTAAAAACTATACTTAAAAAAAAAAAAAAAAAAAAAAAAAAAAACAGAGAGACAGCAAAATATGTCACAGATGAAGGAGCAAGGAGGTAAATGCAAAGCTATACAGACAAAATCACACAAAAAAGCATGCACATACACCCTCACAAAAAGAGAAAAAGAAAAAAAATATATATACATTAAAAAAAAGAGGAGAGCAACCAAATCAGTAAACGAATCTACCAATGATAATAAAATCTAAATACTAAACTAAGATAAACATAAAAACAGAGACAAGTTAGATACAGAAAGCAAATCCCAAGTCTACAGTTGCTCCCAAAGTCCACCGCTTCAATTTTGGGATGATTTGTTGTCTAGTCAGGTATTCCACAGATGGAGGGTACATCAAGTTGATTGTGGAGATTTAATCCACTGCTCCTGAGGCTGCTGAGAGAAATTTCCCTTGCTCCTCTTTGTTCCCACACCTCCTGGGGTTCAGCTTTGGATTTGACCCCGCCTCTGCATGTAGGTCGCCTGAAGGCGTCTGTTCTTTGCTCAGACTGGACAGGGTTAAAGTAGCAACTGATTAGGGGGCTCTGGATCACTCATGCTGGGGGGAGGGAGGGGTACGTAATGTGGGGTGAGCCAGCAGTGGCAGAGCTCATCATGACGTTGCAACAGCCTGAGGCATACCGTGTGTTCTCCCCAGGGAAGTTGTCCCTGGATCACAGGACCCTGGCAGTGGTGCAGTGCAGAGGCTCCTGGAAGGGGAGGTGTGGATTGTGACTTGTGCTTGCACATAGGCTTCTTTGTGGCTGCAGCATTAGCCTTAGCATTTCATGCCCATCTCTGGTGTCTGTGCTGACAGCCGTGGCTGACACCCATCTCTGGAATTCGTTTAGGTGGCACTCTGAATCCCCTCTCCTCATGCACCCGAAAACAATGGTCTCTTGCCTCTTAGGCAGCTCCAAACATTTTCCCAGACTCCCTCCTTGCTAGCTGTGGCTCACTAGCCCCCTTCAGGCTGTGTTCACGCAGCCACCCCCAGTCCTCTCCCTGGGATCTGCCCCCTGAAGCCCGAGCCTCATCTCCCAGCCCCCCCCTGCCCCGGCGGGTGAGCAGACAAGCCTCTCAGACTGGTGAGTGCTGGTCAACACCGATCCTCTGTGCGGGATTCTCTCCACTTTGCCCTCTGCACACTTGTTGCTGCACTCTCCTCCGTGGCACCAAAGCTTCCCCCCCTGCCATGCCCGTCTGTGTCAGTGAAGGAGTTTCCTAATGTGTGGAAACCTTTCCTCCTTCGCGGCTCCCTCCCACTGGTGCAGGTCCCATACCTGCTCTTTTGTCTCTGTTTATTCTTTTTTCTATTGCCCTTTCCAGGCATGTGGGGAGTTTCTTGCCTTTTGGGAAGTCTGAGGTCTTCTGCCAGTTTTCAGTAAGTGTTCTGTAGGAGTTGTTCCACATGTAGATGTATTTCTGATGTGTTTGTGGGAGTAACGTGATCTCCACGTCTTATTCCTCTGCCATCTTGAAGGTCTCCCCAAACATATTTAAATACTAGCATCCTTGGCTTAAAAATTGTAAAAAAAAAAAAAAAAAAAAAGGAAAGAAAAAATGTACTGCTAAATATTTGAATCACTATGTTGTATACTAGGAGCAAGCAAACAAACAAGCTCATAGAAAAAGAGATCACATTCGTGGTTACCAGAGGTGTGGGTGGAGGAGGGGAAATTGGATGAAGACAGTTAAAAGGTACAAATTTCCAGTTATAAGATAAATATGTACTAGGGATGTCATGTACAACATGATAAATAAATGAACACTGCTGAATGTTACATACAAAAGTTGTTAAGAAAGGAAACCCTAAGGGGTCTCACAAGGAAAAACATTTTTTCTATTCCTTTAAATATGTATCTATATGAGATGATGAATGTTCACTAAACTTATGGTAGTCATTTCACAATGCATGTAAGTCAAATTATTATGCTGTACACCTTAAACGTATGCAGTGCTGTATGTCAATTATATCTCAATAAAGCTGGAAAAAATATATATTAAAAAAATAAAAAATATATATTTTTTAAAAGTACTGCTGTTTCATTTACTTATTTTTCCCTTACGGAAGATAATGCACAGAAGAGAAAGAAAGTCAAGGTTAAAGGCATCAAATAAAAATCTTTCAGTACGAGGAAAGGTTATGAGCATGAATCAGTTTAAGGTATTTTTGCATTGAGTGATATTCTCTCTGTATTACATTATGAAGATTTTCACCCAATGTATACAACAGTTAAATGAAACATTGAAGCACATAAATGTAATGCCTACTATTTCAAATGTAATCTATAGACATCTGGGCTCCAATCCTAAATCTGCCACTAACAAATTTGATGATTTTAGATACATAACAACCACTCTAGGACTCAGTTCTTACCCCCTATGATGAAAGAGTTGAACTGACATCTTCCATAGGTCTATTTTAAAATAGACTCATTACATAAGTAATTTCTTCTCCTGAATGAATCCAAGTTTGCCAAAGGACTTATGTATAGAACAAAGAAAAAGAATAATCCCTCAGCTTCCTCTGAATTTTAGTCAAATCACTTGTGTTAACGTGCCCGAAAGTCAAAGACTGAAAGATGTTCACTGAATATTGAGATAATATATTAGTACATAAAGGTGTAAAAATCCCTGTTATTATCAGCACAGGAAAAAAATTAATAACTAGGGAAAAAATTTCTCTTCAAAAAACAACTAACTGCTATGTGTCAATTATATCTCGATTAAGGTGAGAGTGGTAGTGTATATATGGACATATGTACACTACCAAATGTAAAATAGATAGCTAGTGGGAAGCAGTTGCATAGCACTGGGAGATCAGCTGGGTGCTTTGTGACCAGCTAGAAGGGTGGGATAGGGAGGGTGGGAGGGAGGGAGTCACAAGAGGGAAGAGATATGGAGATATATGTAAATGTATAACTGATTCACTTTGTTATAAAGCAGAAACTAACACACCATTGTAAAACAATGATACTCCAATAAAAACGTTAAAAAATAAAAATAAAATAAAATAAAATGCTAAAATAAATAAATAAAATTGAGAAGCAGAAACAAAACAAACAAAAGCAACAAACATATCTTTGTTTTAGATGTCCTTGAATTGAAAACTGATCAAAACAAGAGGCTTTCCCCCAAAATTTGTTTGCTTTGGAAAATGTAAAGAAAATTAGTGTCATCTTTTAACTAAGCATCAATTTATTAGTAATGTCTGTCACCAAGTGTTTATTTAGCATGTGCCATGTATTTATTTCTACTAAGTGTTGTGGGACCTATAAAAAAGTTTAGGCAAAGTCTGTATTCAGAAACCAACATGTTTTTTATCCTTTAATTTTTTATTGAGATATAATTGACATATAACGTTATATTAATTTCAGATGTACAACACAATGATTTGATATTTGTATATGTTGTGAAATGATCACCACAATAAGTCTAGTTAATATCCATCACCACAGTTACAAAAAAAGTTTTTCTTATGGTAAGAACTTTTAAGATCTACTCTCTTAGCAACTTTCAAATATGCAATACAGTATTGCTAACTATAGTCACCATTTGTACATTATATCCTTATGACTTGTTTATTTTATAACTAGAAATTTGTACCTTTTGACCCCCTTCACCCATTTCACTCACCCTTTACCCCCTACCTCTGGAAACCATTAGTCTAAGAACCAAGATTTTGTTTGAGGAGGTGAGAATAATAAAAATCTTAAAAATTATCTAAGTATAAGGAGATAACATTAAGTCTAAAATTTAGAGTAGGGACTCAAACTCTTTTAAGAAATTTAGAGAAGAGAGAGACTAATTTAGCCAGGAGTAACCAGGGAAATTTTAATGAATTAAGAAAAGAAGTTTAGAAACAGGGTAGAACCATAGTAGGTAGAAAGAAAAATATCTTCCAAACACACATTAGGAAAGAAAGAAACATGAGCAAGGACTTAGAGGCAAGATGAAGGTAGTGTGATGAGGACAATAAGCAAACATAAAATTTCAGATTTCCACCAGAACCAAATGTTTTTCCTTCTTCTTTAGCTGTTATTTTGGTGCCAAAGTAATCTTGGAGAATATTCATGTCAATAGAAAGTAAGAACATATGCCCCAAAATCAGTGCATTAATTATTATTATTATTATTATTTATGGTCCATACTCAGCACCACCCCTAAACCTAGAGAAAACTGGGAAGTCAGGTATTTTCCCCAGGCAAGGGCATCTTTCCATGGAACTCTCGATGCCCAGGACTTTGTACTTATTTAGGCAAAATCTTCACTTGAATCCAAATGAGCTTTTGAACGTTTGGCAGAAAACATGAACCTAGGGCTGAAGTTTCTGTTAGCTCATACCACCAAAAGTGGCTACAACGCAGTGCATGGTCCTGTGGTAGGGAAACACTTAGATATTCTATCTGAAGGACCTTCGAAGAGAGATGGTACAGAAAGCAGAATGAAAGTCTCCTTAGAAAATCAATGAAGGATTCTAATTAACCCTATATCAGGCAGAAGTGACAGGGAGGGGTTGCTGGGCATTATATGGCAGGAGAACAGGGAACCATGGCTATAGAAGAGTTTGACTTGGACTTTCTTCTTTAGCAGAGATAATTATCTCTTTAAGTGCTATGATCAATAACGAAATAAAGATACTCAAAATCTAGTTTGGCTATATAAAAATTAAATTAACAACACCTATTAATGACTGTTGTCTTACCATCTTCATTAATTCCTATGTGCATAATAATCATGCATATTATAAATATATATCGTACTAATGGGCTTTATGCCACATTTAATAAAAACATTAATTTCCATTTAACATTTTTTATTGTTACTTGGACCTACCTAATGTTGCATACTTTCTTGTTTATCACTTTAAGAAATTAAAGAATACTCAGAAGCTAGGTCTGGACATGCCCCTGACCTAGCCCCATGGCAGGAAAAACCACCTTGGACCTATAGGGATTAAGAGAATGTGTCCCATAACTGACCTTCCCCACAATAATACAAATAAACAAGTCTTTTGAGCAAATTATGAAATGAATCAGAATTCCAGAATCTTCCTGCCTGTCACTTGAGGAAATAAAAAATAGTAAAATGTAGTAAAATGTATACTATTTATACTGAACCTCAAAAAGAGGTCACAAAGGAAAAGTCAGTAGATCTGACATGGTAGGCTCCGCTGTTAATCCCACTATGCCTTCAACACTAAAGGTGCTTGGATGGGCAAATGAGGACCAGTTGAGCCCAGCTGGCTATACCAGGGGCTCTTTGCCTTAAACTCCCCAAACACCCTAAAATTATCTGGAAGAGAACAAACTATGGCCCAGCTATCACCCCCAATCCCTCTTGCTCCCCAACAACCAGATATATTTTTCTAGTGAATGTGGTGGATGGTTCAAAGAAAACATGAAGGAAAGTGTGATAAAATATATTTGCAGAGTACGAGTACAAAGCAAGAAAGACAATGAAGCATTAGAAGCAAAATAAATGGATAAGACAGATAATGCCTATTTAATAAACTTTTTTCAAGAAAATAAAATTAATTTGTCAACTCATCAGTATAATCCTGATACTTCAACTAAATACAGAATAGGACATAATACAAATTTAATCCAAATCCACAAAATTTTATATACAGAGATATTGATATATGCAAAGAGATATAATGACACTCATGAAGGAATTTTTCCAATAATGCAAGGATGATTTGATCCCATATATGTAATGTAATTTGCCACAAGAAAAAAATAAAGGAGAAAAATGCACAATCTTCTGAATAAATGCAAAAAAAAATTAAATAACATTCAATGCCTATTTATGATCATGAGAAAAAGAGAAAATCTTTTAGAAAACTGAAACCAGACAACAACCCTGCTTTGATAAAGATTTTCTAAACTACAGTAAATGTTATACTAAATGGAGAAACTTCAGGCAATTCCCTTTACAGTCTGAAATTAGACAAGGATGTTCAGTACTAACTAGTTAAGGCAATAGTCTAAGAAAAAATTTTGTTAAGGCAATAATATAAGAAAAAATATTTTAAGGATTGGAAAGGAAAAGGTAAAAAATATTTTTAGATGTTGTTGGTAAATAATTCTTACATGAAACAACCAAGAGAATCCTCAAACTATTAGAACTATTAAGAGTATTCATCAAGTTTGTTAAATATAAGTTTAATATAAGAAAAGAACATTCATTAAGAGCAGCGGTTCTCAAAAGGGGGTGATCTTGCCTACCAGCAGACATTTACCAATGTATGGGTACATTTTGTTGAGAAGAAGATGCTACTGGCATCTAGTGTGTAGAGGCCAGAGATGATGCTAAACAGCCTATGATGCACAGGACAGCCTCCCATGCAGCCCCTAACGTCACTAGTAAGGCTGTTGAGAAACCCTACCCTTTTTGAGTAGTTGGTAAATTCTTGCAAAAAATGCAGTTAAAAAGCAGATGGAAGAACACACTGAAGTTTGGCATTTAGGGGCATTAGTTTCTTAGTCCAGTGAAAACTGTAGCCATCTTCAATATATCAAGTTCAACCTCTTTGAAGATAAACAGTTTTTCATCATGAAGGAAAAAATTATATGTCTACATTCACTAGAAAATCAGTTTTTAAAACATTAATGATATTTTAACATCATTCTTTAAAATGTGCATATCTATAGCTGCATACTAAATAAAGACTAAATAATCAGAAAATTTTGAATGTCGTTTTTCCTCTGTTCTTCCCTAACATGGCATTCTACTAATTTTGGTACATGTTTTATATCAAAACTCCCTAACTCTAATCTCTCAGAAACTCATTAATCTGCACTAATAGCCTTTCTGGGAAGCTGTAAGTTGAATCAATTCTTATTTGATAAGGGTATCTAATGCTTTCAGTGATGGGAGATGTACAGAGCAGCAAACTGATTCAGACGCACCAGCATTTTCTGAAGTCATGTCAGAGGCTGATAAAGTGAAATTCCTCATACAATACAGGAATGTAATTCTCAATTCTTTATCCACTGAGAAGGTTAATAAAATAGAAGGCACTCAAAATGTTATCTAAATACTCGAAGAGAGATAACTTATTAAAACATAGTATTTCTTCATAATGTGGATACTTTTATATAAGGATAATGTAAGCTGTTTTCTCAATGACCCAACAGAGCTACAGAAGTCACTGTTAGGCTCAGCTTTTAAATGTCTATCCACCAAAATGAAGGCAATAACTATGATTAAGTGCCATTTTTTACAGCAAATGCCCTAACTTTGAGCTATGCCCTAATTCACTGCATTTATATAGCGCTTTTTTTTAATTTACATAATCCTTTACATCAACCATCTTATTTTATCCTCACAATACGGTGAAGCAGGAGAGAATAGGGATGTTGCTGTTATCAATGGGAAATCGAACTCAGTAACCTTATGTGCAGACATCTAGAAAGCAACAAAATTGGAGTCAGGACCTGGGACCTTACACCGGAAACTAACACAACAGAGTAAATCAACTACACTCCAATAAATTTTTTAAAAAATAATAAAAAAAAAATTCTTTAAGTTAAAAACAAAGGACTCTCGTCAGGCTTAAAGGACTTTCTTTATAGTCATTTAATAAAGAACTTACTCAGCGCTAATGAGCTGTTCTTCATATGAAAAGTTGATGCTGCTTGTCAGCCATTAAAATAAGATGCTTACTATTTGTTTTCTCCAAAACTGGAGGGGTTTGATACCAACTCCCATTGCTATTCTTATCTGAAGGCTCCGTCCAATCTGTCAGGACACACTGAGGAGCTCGATGTGGGCAGGAGGCACTTGGTGGCTAGCAGCCTGCAGGATTCTTGAGTGTAATGCTATCTTATTCTTCTCTGTGTCCCAAGTGCCCAGTATAATGCCTACTACATACAGAAATATATGCATACATACACACACACACCCCTATACACACACACACACATTTATTTATTTATATATATATATATTTTTTTAATATCTTTATTGAAGTATAATTACTTCTAATGGTGTGTTAGTTTCTGCTTAATAACAAAGTGAGTCAGCTATAAATATACATATATCCCCATATCTCCTCCCTCCCACTCTCGCTATCCCACCCCTCTAGGTGGACACAAAGCACCTAGCTGATCTCACTGTGCTATGCAGCTGCTTCCCACTAGCTATCTATTTTACATTTGGTAGTGTATATATGTCCATGCCACACTTTGTCCCAGCTTTCTCTTCCCTCTCTCCCTGTTCTCAAGTCCATTCTCTACGTCTGCATCTTTATTCCTGCCCTGCCCCTAGGTTCATCAGAACTTTTTTTTCCCCTTAGATTCCATATATATGTGTTAGCATACGGTATTTGTTTTTCTCTTTCTGATTTACTTCACTCTGTATGACAGACTCTAGGTCCATCCACCTCACTACAAATAACTCGATTTTGTTTCTTTTTACAGCTGAGTAATATTCCATTGTATATATGTGCAACATCTTCTTTATCCATTCATCTGTCAATGGACACTTAGGTTGCTTCCATGTCCTGGCTATTGTAAATAGAGCTGCAATGAATATTGTGGTACATGACACTTTTTGAATTATGGTTTTCTCAGGGTATATGTCCAGTAGAGGGATTGCTGGGTTGTATGGTAGTTCTATTTTTAATTTTTTAAGGAACCTCCATAGTGGCTGTATCACTTTACATTCCCACTAACAATGCAATGGGGTTCCTTCTTCTCCACAGCCTCGCCAGCATTTATTGTTTGTAGATATTTTGATGATGGCCATTCTGACAGGTGTGAGGTGATAACTCATTGTAGTTTTGACTTGCATTTCTCTAATGATTAGTGATGTTGAGCATCCTATCCTGTGTTTGTTGGCAATCTGTATATCTTCTTTGGAGAAATGTCTGTTTAGGTCTTCTGCCCATTTTTGGATTGGGTGGTTTGTTTTTTTGATATTGAGCTCCATGTGCTGCTTGAAAATTTTGGAGATTAATCCTTTGTCAGTTGCTTCACTTGCAAATATTTTCTCCCATTCTGAGGAGTGTCTTTTCATCTTTTTAATGTTCTCCTTTGATGTGAAAAAGCTTTTAAGTTTCATTAGGTCCCATTTGTTTATTTTTGTTTTTATTTCCATTTCTCCAGGAGGTGGGTCAAAAGGATCTGGCAGTGATTTATGTCATAGAGTGTTCTGCCTGTTTTCCTCTAAGAGTTTCATAGTGTCTGGCCTTACATTTAGGTCTTTAGTCCATTTTGAGTTTATTTTTGTGTATGGTGTTATGGAGTGTTCTAATTTCATTCTTTTCCATGTAGCTGTCCAGTTTTTCCAGCACCACTTATTGAAGAGGCTGTCTTTTCTCCATTGTATATTGTTGCCTCCTTTATCAAAAATAAGGTGACCAGAAGATTGGTTCAATATGGCGGAGTAGAAGGACGTGCTCTCACTCACTCCTGTGAGAACACTGGAATCACAAATAACTGCTGAACAATCATCGACAGGAAGACACTGGAACTCACCAGAAAAGATACCCCACATCCAAAGACATATGAGAAGCCACAGTGAGATGGTAGGAGGGGCGCAATCACAATAAAATCAAATCCCATAACGGCTGGGTGGGGGACTTACACACTGGAGAACACTTATACCACAGAAGTCCACCCACTGGAGTGAAGGTTCTGAGCCCCACATCAGGCTTCCCAACCTGTGGGTCCGGCAACAGGAGAAGGAATTCCTAGCAAATCAGACTTTGATGGCTAGCAGGATTTGATTGCAGGACTTTAACAGAACTGGGGGAAACAGAGACTCTACCCTTGGAGGGCACACACAAAGTAGTGTGCACATTGGGACTAAGGGGAAGGAGCAGTGACCCCATAGAAGACTGAACCAGACCTACCTGCTAGTGGTGATGGGTCTGCTGCAGAGGCAGGGGGTGGCTCTGCCTCACAGTGAGGACAAGGACACTGGCAGCAGAAGTTCTGGGAAGTACTCCTTGGAATGAGTCTTCCCAGAGTCAGCCATTAGCCTCACCAAAGAGCCAAGGTAGGCTCCAGTGCTGGGCAGCCTCAGGCCAAACAACCAACAGGGAGGGAACCCAGCCCCACCCATCAGCAGACAAGCAGATTAAAGATTTACTGAGCTCTGCCCACCAGAGCAACAACCAGCTGTACCCACCACCACTCCCTCCCATTGGGAAACTCGCTCAAGCCTCTTAGATAGCCTCATCTACCAGAGGGCGGACAGCAAGAGCAAGAAGAAATACAATTCTGCAGCCTGTGGAACAAAAACCACATTCACAGAAAGATAGACAAGATGAAAAGCAGAGGGCTATTTACTAGATGAAGGAACAAGATAAAATGCCAGAAAAACAGCTAAATGAAATGGAGATATAAAACCTCCCAAAAAGCAATTCAAAATAATGATAGCGAAGATGATCCAGGATGTTGGAAAAAGAATGGAGACAAAGATGGAGAAGATGTAAGAAATGTTTAACAAACACCTAGAAGAATCAAAGAACAAACAAACAGAGATGAATAATATAATAACTGAAATGAAAAATACACTAGAAGGAATCAATAGCAGAAAAACTGAGGAAGAAGAATGGATAAGTGACCTGGAAGACAGAACGGTGGAATTCACTGCTGTGGAACAGAATAAAGAAAAAGGAATGAAAAGAAAAGAAGACAGACTAAGAGACCTCTGGGATAACACTAAATGCAACAACATTCGCATAATAACGGTCCCAGAAGGAGACAAGAGAGAGAAAGGACCCGAGAAAATATTTGAAGAGATTATACTCGAAAACTTCTGTAACATGGGAAAGGAAATAGCCACCCAAGTACAGGAAGTGCAGAGAGTCCCATACAGGATAAACCCAAGGAGAAACACACCAAGACACATAGTAAGCAAATTGGCAAAAATTAAAGACAGAGAAAAATTATTGAACACAGCAAGGGAAAGACAGCAAATAATATAAAAGGGAACTCCCATAAGGTTAACAGCTGATTTCTCAGCATAAACTCTACTGGCCAGAAGGGAGTAGCATGATATACTTAAAGTGGTGAAAGGGAAGAACCTACAACCAAGATTATTCTACCCGGCAAGGACGTTATTCAGATTTGATAGAGAAATCAAAAGCTTTACAGACAAGCAAAAGCTAAGAGAATTCAGCACCACCAAACCAGCTCTACAACAAATGCTAAAAGAACTTCTCTAAGTGGGAAACACAAGAGAAGTAAAGGACCTACAAAAACAAACCCAAAACAATTTACAAAATGGGAATAGGAGTATACATATCAGTAATTACCTTAAACGTGAATGTATTAAATGCTCCAACCAAAAGACACAGGCTTGCTGAATGGATACAAAAACAAGACCTATATATATGCTGTCTACCAGAGAACCACTTCACACCTAGGGACACAAACAGACTGAAAGGGAGGGCATAGAAAAGATATTCCACACAAATTGAAACCAAAAGAAAGCTGGAGTAGCAATACTCATATCAGATAAAATAGACTTTAAAATAAAGAATGTTACAAGAGACAAGGATGGACACTACATGATGATCAAGGAATCAATCCAAGAAGAAGATATAACAATTATAAATATATATGCACCCAACACAGGAGCACCTCAATACACAAGGCAACTGCTAACAGCTATAAAAGAGTAAATTGACAGTAACACAATAATAGTGGGGGACTTTAACACCTCACTTGCACCAATGGACAGATCTTACAAAAAGAAAATTCATAAGGAAACACAAGCTTTAAATGACACAATAGACCAGATAGATTTAATTGATATTTATAGGACATTCCATCCAAAAACAGCAGATTACACTTTCTTCTCAAGTGTGCACAGAACATTCTCCAGGATAGATCACTTCTTGGGTCACAAATCAAGCCTCAGTAAATTTAAGAAAATTGAAATCATATCAAGCGTCTTTTCTGATCAAATGTTATGAGATTAGAAATGAATTACAGGGTAAAAAAACTTAAGAAACACAAACACATGGAGGCTAAACAATACGTTACTAAATAACCAAGAGATCACTGAGGATATCAGAGATGAAATCAAAAAATACCTAGAGACAGGGCTTCCTTGGTGGCGCAGTTGTTGGGAGTCTGCCTGCCAATGCAGAGAACACGGGTTCGTGCCCCCGGTCTAGGAGGATCCCACATGCTGTGGAGTGGCTGGGCCCGTGAGCCATGGCTGCTGAGCCTGCACGTCTGGAGACTGTGCTCCACAGCAGGAGAGGCCACAACAGTGAGAGGCCCATGTACCACAAAAATTAATTAATTAATTAAAAAATGAAATAGATAAAATGTAAAACACCATATAGGTACACATAGTAAGGATAAGTACTTAAAAAAAATAAAAATACCTAGAGACAAATGACAACAAAAATACAATGATCCAAAACCTACAGGATGCAGCAAAAGCAGTTCTAAGGGGGAAATTTAAAAACATCATTCTCAATGGTTAAAACTTGAAAGCATTTCCTGTAAGATCAGGAAAAAGACAAGGATGTTCACTCTCAGCACTATTATTCAACATAGTTTTGGAAGTCCTAGCCATGGAAATCAGAGAAGAAAAAGAAATAAAAGGAATACAATTTGGAAAAGAAGTAAACCAAGGGAGACAAAAGACCTGTATGCAGAAAACTTTAAGACACTGATGAAAGAAATTAAAGATGATACCAAGATGGAGAGATATACCATGATCTTGGATTGGAAGAATCAATATTGTGAAAATGACTATACTATGCAAAGCAATCTACAGATTCAATGCAATCCCTATCAAATTACCAATGGCACTTTTTACAGAACTAGAACAAAAATTCTTAAAACTTCTATGGAGACACAAAAGACCCAGAATATCCAAAGCGGTTTTGAGGGATAAAAGCGGTGCTCGAGGAATCAGACTCCCTGACTTCAAACTATATTACAAAGCTACAGTTATCAAGACAATATGGCACTGGCACAACAACAGAAATATAGATCAATGGAACAAGATAGAAAACCCAGAGATAAACCCACGCACCTATGGTCAACTAGTATATGACAAAGGATACAAGGATATACAATGGAGAAAAGACAGTCTCTTCAATAAGTGTTTTTGGGAAAACTGGACAGCTACATGTAAAAGAATGAAATTAGAACACTCTCTAACACCATACACAAAAATAAACTCAAAATTGATTAGAGACCTAAATGTAAGACTGGACACTATAAAACTCTCAGAGGAAAACCTAGGAAGAACACTCTTTGACATGAATCACAGCACCTCCTAGAGTAATGGAAATAAAAACAAAAATAAACAAATGGGACCTAATGAAACTTAAAATCTTCTGCACAGGAAAGGAAACCATAAACAAAACGAAAAGACAGACCTAAGAATGAGAGAAACTGTTTGCAAATGAATCATCAGACAAAGCACTGACAGCCAAAATATATAAACAACTCATGTAGCTCAATATTAAAAAACAAACAACCCAATCCAAAAATAGGCAGAAGACCTAAATAGACATTTCTCCAAAGAAGACATACAGATGTCCAAGAAGCACATAAAAAGCTACTCAACCTCACTAATGATTAGAGAAATGCAAATCAAAACTACAGTGAGGTATCACCTCACACCAGTTAGAGTGGGCATCATCAGAAAGTCTACAAACAACAAATGCTGGAGAGGGTGTGGAGAAAAGGGAACCCTCTTACACTGTTGGTGGCAATGTAAATTGATACAGCCACTATGGAGAACAGTATGGAGGTTCCTTAAAAAACTAAAAATAGAACTACCATACGATACAGCAATCCCACTACTGGGCATATATCCAGAGAAGACCATAATTTTAAAATACACATGCACCCCAATGTTCATTGCAGCACTATTTACAATAGCCAGGTCATGGAAGCAACCTAAATGCCCATCGACAGATGAATAGATAAAGAAGATATGGTACATATATACAATGGAATATTACTCATAAAAAGGAACAAAATTGGGTCATTTGTAGAGATGCTGATGGATCTAGAGACTGTCATACTTAGTGCAGTAAGTCAGAAAGAGAAAAACAAATATCGTACATTACGCATATATGTGGAACTTAGAAAAATGGTATAGATGAACTGGTTTGCAGGGCAAAAATTGAGACACATATGTAGAGAACAAACATATGGACACCAAGGGGAGAAAGACACCAAGGGGTGACGGTTGTGGTATGATGTATTGGGAGATTGGGTTTGACATGTATACACTGATGTGTATTAAATGGATGACTAATAAGAACCTGCTGTATAAAAAAACAAATAAAATTAAATTCAAAAAATAAAAAAATATGGTGACCATAGGTGCGTGGGTTTATCTCTGGGCTTTCTATCCTGTTCCATTGATCTATAGTTCTGTATTTGTGCCAGTACCTTACTGTCTTGATTACTGTAGCTTTGTAGTATAGTCTGAAGTCAGGGAGCCTGATTCCTCCAGCTCCATTTTTCTTTCTCAAGATTGCTTTGGCTTTTCAGGGTCTTCTGTATTTCCATACAGATTGCCACACAATTATTTCAATTAAATTCTGAATTCCAGTGGACTGCTCCTCTGCTATGACATTGACCCTACAAACCTGCACAAATCTACACACCATATGACCCACCACTTGTGCCTAGAGCTCATGAAATTTCTTATTTGGTGATGCAGGACCCCAAACACTCTGCTTTTTTCCCACATCCCCATCTTTGTACCTTGATGCTAGTATTCCTTCCCCCTTTGCCCTCCTGCAGAACTAAGTTCGCCTCTCCTCTGCCTTCAAGACACAGACCAAATGTCACTTTTCTTTAAAGCTTCTCCGACTCCATGACAGGCCAGTTCACAGGAATAAATCCTGCTTTGAACCACCATCACACCTTTCACTGCCCTCAATTATTGCAGAGTGAGACAAGATCTGTGATGTAAGTGGCTGGTCTTAGGAGGGATTATAACACTAAAAGTGCTTGAGAAAAAAGAACAAATCTACTTTGTTGGTTTGACATTACTTGAATAAGCTATTTCAGTGAAGCATCATTACCCTGTGTTCAATCAGAAAATTTTGGGGCCGAGGGATTCCTTTGTTTAAGAGGTAAAATTAAGGGGTTAAATCTAGCATGGAAGGTGAGAAGAATGTTCCAATGCTATAGAACCATTTTTTAGTACCTTGTAATTTCCATATATAATGTAACCATAAGCCAAATATGGAATAACTGTGGTGGGGAAGACTGATTAGCAAATGTATTGCTTCAAATTCTATATAAAATGCACATTATAATCTTCAAACAATTATTTCAGTCAACTAATGTCTTATCGTCAATATTATGAATATTATTAAAAGTAATAGTTTATTTTTATTTACCAAGAATAATTCCACCTGGACTAGATTCAATCATTTTGGATTAAGTTTTTCGTTCTGTTTTCATGAATAAAGCCATGGTGTAACTAAAATCAATTTCCAAAAAAAGCAATTTTATTCTGTGAAGACATTGGACTATTTTTATTAATCATAATGTATAATTAAGGCTTTGGTTCTGATCAGATTTTAGCACCTATAAATATTCAAGGACTCTAACTTATAGTGTGAAGTCAAGATTTATAAATATAGAATAGTATCTCTTGGCCTGCAACTTCAAATGGCGAAAACACTTACTGAATTAGCTTTGGGAATACAAGTATTAAAAGAAATGAAATTGCTAATAGTCCTCTTCTCTGGACATTTTTCTAATTTTCTGAACACAGAAATCTCTGTATATTAAATTCATGTGAAACAAAACAGTCTATTATTTCTTAACCATGGGCTGGACCTCCCTCCCTGACTGATTTCTTTAAATAATAAATCAAAACTGATCAAATGAGAAAATACATATGAAATCACTTGAAAATTAAAAAGTGCTGTAAGTATGTAAGATATTATTATTATTCAACCACACTAAATTAAACCATCTGGAGATTAACAATCTGCCATCCAGCTTATTCTTTTCATAGTTCCAAGAAGACCACTGGCTTACATTGCCTATATTAGAATCTCTACATAGTCAACTCTAGGAAGAAAAGCAAACAAATCTAAAATATTTGCCTCTAATACTCCTCCGAGTATTAGAGGCAAATCCTTATGGATACTTCCAAAGAGGTACTCAAATCACCTTAAAAAAACATTATTATAGCAAGTAATGTGTGCTCCATTTATTTTTTGGTCCTGGACTACTCTTTTTTTTTTTTTCACTTTTTCACCTTATACAATGTATTTTCTCCGAGTATTAGAGGCAAATCCTTATGGATACTTCCAAAGAGGTACTCAAATCACCTTAAAAAAACATTATTATAGCAAGTAATGTGTGCTCCATTTATTTTTTGGTCCTGGACTACTCTTTTTTTTTTTTTTCACTTTTTCACCTTATACAATGTATATTGGAAATATGTTTCCCATTGTTCTTATTTTCTAGAAACCATGTATACTGACTTAGGTCTCTGGTTTTGCTTATTGAATTTTCTCACGTGGCATAAATTTAGCTTCCCCTTTTCTAACAATATAAAAGAACAGCAAGTATCCAAGAAGAAAGCTTGGTCTCTCCCATTATACAGGTTCAACATAAACTTGAACAGGCCAGGCCAGGTGAAGGCAGGCCAACAAATATTCTATCTGTATAAAGGCAGGTCAGGATGCCAGCAGACTCAGAGAGATGAGACACTCAGGAACAGAGTATGATGATCCGGCTTTCTTGTGGTCTATGAAATTGGAGTTAATACAATATTTGTCTAGGAGGAAAATGCATTTATATTTTCATCTTTCACTTTATTTAAGCATGTCTATTCCTGCCATGAACTGAATAGTTAGGTCCTGCAGATACAGTAAATATCACAGAAGTCTGAAGCTCCTACTGATGAACTCTTTTCTCCATGACGTAGGAGAAAGAAAGAAAACTGGGTTTATGTTTGGCACAGGGAAAGCTGTTCTAGTTTGCCTTCCGAGCTGAACAGGACAATGACCTTTTACAGTCTCTTACACATGGGAGTGTTAAAAATTCTTTCACGAGCAAGGCTTCACTCACCTTTCTTGGGAAGCTTCCCACAATCACATCATTCTCAATTTTAAAGTATCTCATTTTCACTTTCCTGATGTTGAGTCAAAATGTTTTTCTTTCTAGACTTAGTTTTGTTAATTATAGTTTTATTCCTTTGTACCATGTTAAATAATTCTCTTTACCACTTGAATCTTTTAAAAATGAGTAGGTGGTTATTATGTTTCTCTCCTTGTCCTTTGGCCAGGCAATGTATATTTTATACCCTTTATTTTCCCTCATAAGATGAATTCTATTTTTTAAGTATTTCACTTGTTCTTCTCTGATTCCTTGTTCTCCAAGAGTGTTTCCAAATCTGAAGTGATTAGATGTCCGAATATTAGTTAACCCTGTATCGTCATTATTCTGAACTCTTAACATTTCTTAACCCATTGAATCCTCACAAGGGCTCTGTGAGGTCAAGCCTGGTATTTTAGCAATTCGACTGATGGGCTCAGAAAGGTTAAGTAATTTTTATCACTTAACAAATTTATTCACCTAATGGTAACAGAACTAGGATTGGAGTTTAGGCCTTCTGGTTCTAGAGCCTTTGTCTTAACCACTATACCATACCATGTCTCAGTAATATCTGGCCTTTTACATTAAATTTAAACTATTATTTCCTTTATTCACAATATGAACATATTTATGGAAAATCAAGTTAAATCAGGGTTGGAAGAGAGTGTATTTAAATGACATTTTCTTATGCTGTAATAACACAACTCGGTATACATTCTATCTTCTCGTACTATTTAATCCCAACTCAAAATGAAGGAAACAGCCTGCCATTTTCCCATTGTCATTTTATGGGCTCTTTGAGATATTTTGACTCCAAAAACTGCCTTTTGCAATACAAATATTCCCAGGGAGCATTATGTCTTAGTTATTATCAGCTAATAATGTATGTGTGTTTGTGTATGTGTATGTGTATATACAAAAACATAAAACATTATATATATATTCTTCCCATGGTAATATATACTTTTTATTACCATAAAAAGAATAAGGGGGTCTTCCCTGGTGGTGCAGTGGTTAAGAATCTGCCTGCCAATGTAGGGGATACGGGTTCGAGCCCTGGTCTTGGAAGATCCCACATGCCACAGAGCAGCTAAGCCCGTGTGCCACAACTACTGAGCCTGCGCTCTGGAGCCCGTGAGCCACAACTGCTGAGCCCACTTGCCACAACTACTGAGCCCACGTGCCACAACTACTGAGCCCACGTGCCACAGCTACTGAAGCCCGCGTGCCTAGAGCCCGTGCTCCACAACAAGAGAAGCTGCTGCAATAAGAAGCCCATGCACCACAATGAAGAGTAGCCCCTGCTCGCCACAACTAGAGAAAGCCCGTGCACAGCAACAAAGACTCAACGCAGCCAAAAATAAATAAATTAAATAAATAAATTTAAAAAAAAAAGAATAAGGGAAAGTTCAGTGACAACACAAACTGAACATTTACATATATGTTGCTTTTCTGAAAGGGGACATTTCTTTCTGATTTTCTATGATTAACATTTATCAGTATGTCATCAAAAGATATTTATTTTTTGGAAGCAGCTGCATAGCACAGGGAGATCAGCTCCGTGCTTTATGACCACCTAGAGGGGTGGGATAGGGAGGGTGGAAGGGAGGGAGATGCAAGAAGTGACTGGCAGTTTCAGGCCTATAAGAGAGCTTCCTGGACCTTCTAGCATCACTCAATTGGTACCATAAGGGATGGCACTGCTTGTGGAACTCACAGCCCCTCATAAGTAGATGCTCAGGCTATAGTGAATCTTAAAAACTTTCTGAAGATTAAAATAATGGTCCATTAAAAGGAACTGTCTAAAACATAGGAGACATGGAGATCTGATGGCAAGCATGCTGAAGACTGTTCCAGGATATTTTCATAAATGCCTTAGTAGCTTCCACACTGAGCTTCCATGTAGTTACAGGATCTCAGTTACTCAGGGTGGGTTTTTGTCTGGTTGACTTTTTTTTTTTTTAATGGAATTACTGTTTCATGGCACTCAGACCAAGACCAAACCTTTAAGTATAGGTTCTGTTTATTTTTCTTTTTTCTATCCAGTGTCACTTGCCTTTTCATTTCCTGATTTCTTCCTAAGGTGAGGGAGCCAAAATATATCACAGATCACAACTAGATTTAGACAACAGGCATCTCCTTCACAGGGACCTTCGCAGAGTCTGATTTATTTATGACCATTTCACTGCTCACTATGTAAAGTTATGGACTCCTTGACTAGTTACTGATCTTATACCTTCTAGTGGTTAACCCAACCTGTATTCAAAAGTCCAAAAAAAAAAAAAAAACCAAATTAACAAAAAAAAAAAAAAATTTTTTTTTTTTTTTTTTTTCACCAAAAAAAAAAAAAAAAAAAGATATTTATTTTTTAAAGATTACTCTGAATTGTAGAGTATGTTCTGGGTTATACAGCATCTGTATATTAAATTATATATATACATATGTGTATATATAATATATTCACTCATTCATTCACCAAATCTCTATGGGGTACTTATGCTATTGTAGGCATTGAAAGAGATGTGACATATTTAGGAGACAGAGAGGTGTCAAATATTTATTTGAGCATTCCACCCTGGAGCATGGAAATGGAGATGAAACAAGAATTGAAAACATATGCCACTAATAAAACCACTATAGATAGAACATTTTCCCAAATAGAGATGGCAAATTATGCTTTTCATCTTTAAACCTGAGCAAACATATGTATTTACAATAATTAGAGCAGTGAAAAGAGCAACCTACAGCCATAATAAAGTGTGTACTGAAAAAGTTAACCATGAAAATGTCTTAGGTAACATGACTAATGAATAAAATGACTAGCCAGTCCCTTATTTATAGCTAGTATCAATAAATATTTGTAGAAGGAGAAACAATGTACATAACACAACTCCTCTTGTGCAAAATTTTGTTGCTTCTTTTAATTGTATAATGGATCTGACCCTATCATCCATGAGCCCACCTTCCACTGGGTATCAGGGGAAAATTACATCATCATCCTCATAATAATAATAGTAATAATTAATAATGTAAATTATTATCTTACTCCCTTCCATTATAAAACATTCTCTTTCAGATAAACCCAGTCTCTAAATTCTAGGCTTTCAGGAATTTCTCCAGCCTTACTCTACAAACACCAAATAAAAACAAAACAAATAAATAGTGTATCCAGATAGAGGAGGACCCCCTTGACATTCACTGTTCCCTGAACTTTTACTGTTGTCTGACACTGAGTAGCTGTTCTTCAGGGCCCTGGAGAGCTGGCCCTCCCTATCTGTAGTTGTAGCTGGTGGAACCTCTGGTCTCCTATCACCTAAATCTAACTGCAGGCGACCTCATACCTAATTTCTAATGTTGGGTCTTGATGAATTCAGCTGACGGGCTCTATCTAAGCAGCACATGCAGTGGCATCTGGGTGTCTAGCTGGGTACACTGTGTAACCTCTTAGAGAAGGTGACTCTAAAACCACTCTCTCCTTCTGCCATCCTGTTTCTCTTACCTGAGTCCCATTCACACATATCAACAGAATTGAATCTGAAAATCTACCAACACAAACACTGAAAACAAAGCAGACGGAATGGCCCAATGTCGTCTTTAAAAGACTAAAAACCACTCAGTTGCCCCTGGTACCTTCCCAATTTATGATTCCCTGTTCCAGTTTCCTAGTGTCTGCTAATAGTTTGAACATTTCGGAATCAGTTCACTTTACTTTTGGTCTTTGTTATGTTTGCTTAATATTTATTATCTTTATGTAAGGCCCATTCAAGTCCTTAACCAAACTTAATAAAGAGAACAACATTTTATCTTTTCTTCATGAAGTACAGAATAAAAGGCTGCATTAAAATCAGCTTTACTTTCTCCCTAGTCAGATTTATGTATAAATTAAAAAGAAGAGAAGAGAAACATACTGAGACAGAGCTATCTCTATAACCACTACAGACTTGCCCTTTCCCTCATCCCCAATTTCAAAAAAAGGTAACACAAAGCTTCATGCTGGCATGTTCCACAGTCAGGAAGAGCATGAGCTCAACTATGTATGCAAAAACATAGTTGTTTTTCTTTGATTCATCCGATAGCATCACACTGGGTCACTTTCTTGTTTATGCTATCTTTATTGTTTCTGGTCTTAGAACAATAAACAGCCCTAAGTGGTTTCAATTACAGCAGCAAAACTGTGCAAATGAACTTTGGCTTTGTTTCATGTTGAATAGAGGGTTTTTATGGTTTTATAAATGGTGATGTTTAGGAATCTTGCCAACGCTGTTCTATAAACAGTGAAGAGTCACATTTGCCAGCTCTAGGCCTTTAATCACCCGAATATTCTTCCCCTGATATGGATAAAATATTTTTAACCTTGTTCCATGGAGATGAATAGGAATGGTCAAATTATCTGTGGATTCAACAATTTTGCATAAACAAGGTAATGGGATGTTTTTTGCTGGTCATAGATCCATAAACTGACACCTGATTTTTTTGTATGTCTTCTTTAATTGCAGGAAAATATTAGTTAGTTGTCATTCATTTTTAATGAATGTAATACACAGTTGTATCAGAAAGGATAAATTTTTGGTAACAAACAGTGACTCCCCCCGCCCTTCCCAACCTCAGTGGCTTCACAGAATAAAAGTTTATATATAAGATGCATAGTCAGTCAGGGAGAAATCCTACCTCACATTTTCACAATCACCTGCGCAGAGGGAATTCTGGAGATTCTTGCACCAGCAGTTAAATGCTCTAGAACTAGTAACACAGGCCCTGCATCCACAAAGGGTCCAGGAAATTCAATCTCCCATTTGACTTAGAGCAGTGACATAGTAAAGCACTGATTCGTTTACAGAACCTGAAGTTTCAATCTCACAGAATGTTTTGGAAAAAAGTCATCTGTTAGTGAATATATTAGCTAGGACTGCCATAATAAAATTCCACAGACTGGGTGACTTAAACAACAGAAATTTATTTCTCACAGTTTTGAAGGCTGGGAGTCCAGTGTCTTTCTCCTGAAGCCTCTCTCCTTCGCTTGTAAGTGGCTGCCTTCTTATTGTCCCCACAAGGTCTTTTCTCTGTTCACATGCATCCTTAGTCTCTCCTTCTCTTCTTAAAAGGACACATGTCACATTGGATTAGGGCTCCACACAATTGACCTCATTTTAGGGCTCCACACAATTGACCTCATTTTAACTTATTCACCTTTTCAAAGGCCCAGTCTCCAAATACAGTCACACAGATTGGGGCTCACCATTCTGACCTCATTTAACTTTAATTACCTCTTTAAAGTTTTCATCTCCAAATGCAGTTACATTTGGAGATACTGGGGGCTGGGACTTCAACATATCAATTTTGGGAGGAGGGTGAGACATAATTCAGTCCATAATGGTGAGCATCACAGTCCTGTCAGTAGGTCTTAGCAATTCAGATCACAAAATGAAAATTATATGCAAGTGAAAGTAAGATGGATCCATGTTGTAAAGCCCACTTGTGGCATTTAAAGTTTCACTTCCAAACTCCCAATCTATCGCTTAATAATAAAGTAATGTTTACTAACTGAAAAAAAGAAATCTAAAAAAAAGTCTCAACTATGAGAAAATTTTCTGAATACATAAAAAATCTTTTTGATTCAATTTAATTTTGGAATTTTAAAGAAATCATTGAATAGGGAATTTAGAACATTGCCTATATTGTTCCGAGTAGCTGTTTCAAGTTTTGAAGAATATGCTAAGTCTTAATTATCATTAAATTGAAAACAGACACAACTTGCTGAATGGATACAAAAACAAGACCCATATATATGCTGTCTGCAAGAGACCCACTTTAGACTTAGGGACACATACAGACTGAAAGTAAGGGGATGGAAAAAGATAATCCATGCAAAAGGAAATCAAAAGAAAGTCGGAGTAGAAATACTCATATCAGATAAAATAGACTTTAAAATAAAGAATCTTTCAACAGACAAGGACACAAAATAATGATTAAGGGATCATCCAAGAAGAAAATATAACAATTTTAAATTTATATGCACCGAACATAGGAGCACCTCAATACATAAGGCAACTGTTATCAGTTTAAAAGAGGAAATGGACAGTAACACAATGATAGTGGGAGACTTTAACCCCTCAATTACACCAATGGACAGATCTTCCAAACAGAAAATTAATAAGGAAACACAAGCTTTAAATGACACAATAGACAAGATAGGTTTAATTGATATTTATAGGATATTCCATCCAAAAAGAGCAGATTACACTTTCTTCTCAAGTGCACTTTCTTCTCAAGTGAACATCTTGATCACAAATCAAGCCTCAGTAAATTTAAGAAAATTGAAATCATATCAAGCTTCTTTTCTGACCACAATGCTATGAGATTACAAATGAATTACAGGGAAAATAACGTAAAAAACACAAACACATGGAGCTATAAAATACATTACTAAATAACCAAGAGAACACTGAAGAAATCAAAGAGGAAATCAACAAAACCTAGAGACAACTGACAATGAAAACATGATGACCCAAAACCTATGGGATGCAGCAAAAGCAGTTGTAAGAGGGAAGCTTATAGCTATACAAGCCTACTTCAAGAAACAAGAAAAATCTCAAATAAACAAGAAAGAAAGAAAACTATAGGCCAATATCACCTTACACCTAAAGCAACTAGAGAAAGAGGAACAAACAAAACCCAAAGTGAGCAGAAGGAAAGAAATCATAAAGATCAGAGCAGAAACAAATGAAATAGAAACAAAGAAACAATAGCAATGATCAATAAAACTAAAAGCTGGTTCTTTGAGAAGATAAAGAAAATTGATAAACCACTTGCCAGACTCATCAAGAAAAACAGGGAGAGGACTCAAACCAATAAAATTAGAAATGAAAATGGAGAAGTTACAACAGACACCACAGAAATGCAAAGCATCCTAAGAGACTAAAAGCAAATATATACCAATAAAATGGACAGAAATACAAAGCATCCTAAGAGACTAAAAGCAAATATATACCAATAAAATGGACAACCTGGAAGAAATGGACAAATTCTTAGAAATACACAATGTGCTGAGATTGAACCAGGAAGAAATAGAAAATATGAACAGACCAATCACAAGCACTGAAATTGAAACTGTGATTAAAAATCTTCCAACAAACAAAAGCCCAAGACCAGATGGCTTCACAGGCGAATTCTATCAAACTTTTAGAGAAGAGCTAACACCTATCCTTCCCAAACTCTTCCAAAATATAGCAGAGGGAGGAAAATGCTCAAACTCATTCTACAAGCCCACCATCACCCTGATACCAAAACCAGCCAAAGATGTCACAAAGAAAGAAAACTATAGGCCAATATCACTGATGAATATAGATGCAAAAATCCTCAACAAAATACTACCAAACAGAATCCAACAGCACATTAAAAGAATCATACACCATGATCAAGTGGCGTTTATCTCAGGAATGCAAGGATTCTTCAATATACACAAATCAATCAACGTGATACACCGTATTAACAAATTGAAGGAGAAAAACCATATGATCATCTCAATAGATGCAGAGAAAGCTTTCAACAAAATTCAATACCCATTTATGATAAAAACCATGCAGAAAGTAGGGATAGAGGGAACCTTCCTCAACATAATAAAGGCCATATATGACAAACCCACAGCCAACATCGTCCTCAATTGTGTAAAACTGAAAGCCTTTCCACTAAGATCAGGAACAAGACAAGGTTGCCCACTCTCACCACTATTATTCAAAATATTTCTGGAAGTTTTGGCCACAGTAATCACAGAAGAAAAAGAAATAAAAGGACTCCAAATCAGAAAAGAAGTAAAGCTGTCACTGTTGGCAGATGACATAATACTCTTCATAGAGAATCCTAACGATGCTACCAGAAAATTACTAGAGCTAATCAATGAATTTGGTAAAGTAGCAGGATACAAAATTAAGGCACAGAAATCTCCTGCATTCCTATACACGAATGATGAAAAATCTGAAAGTGAAAATAAGAAAACACTCCCATTTACCATTGCAACAAAAAGAAAAAAGATATATCTAGGAATAAACATACATAAGGAGACAAAAGACCTGTATGCAGAAAACTATAAGACACCGATGAAAGAAATTAAAGATGATACAAATAGATGGAGAGATATACCATGTTCTTGGATAGGAAGAATCAATATTGTGAAAATGACTCTACTACCCAAAGCAATCTACAGATTCAATGCAATCCCTATCAAACTACCAATGGCATTTTTCACAGAACTGGAACAAAAATTTTCACAATTTGTATGGAAACACAAAAGACCCCAAATAGCCAAAGCAATCTTGAGAACGAAAAATGGACCTGGAGGAATCAGGCTCCCTGACTTCAGACTGTACTACAAAGCTACAGTAATCAAGACAGTATGGTACTGGCACAAAAACAGAAAGATAGATCAATGGAACAGGATAGAAAGCCCAGAGATAAACCCGCACACATATGGTCACCTAATCATTAGAGAAATGCAAATCACAACTACAATGAGATATCATCTCACACTGGTCAAAATGGCCATGATCAAAAAATCTAGAAACAATAAATGCTTTGAGGTTGTGAAGAAAAGGGAACCCTCTTGCACGTTTGGTGGGAATGTAAATTGATACAGCCACTAGGGAGAACAGGAAGGAGGTTCCTTAAAAAGCTACAAATAGAAATACCATATGACCCAGCAATCCCACTACTGGGCATATACCCTGAGAAAACCATAATTCAAAAAGATTCATGTACCAAAATCTTCACTGCAGCTCTATTTACAATAGCCAGGACATGGAAGGAACCTAAGTGTCCATCAACAGATGAATGGATAAAGAAGATGTGGCACATATATAGAATGGAATATTACTCAGCCATAAAAGAAACGAAGTTGAGTTATTTGTAGTGAGGTGGATAGACCTAGAGTCTGTCATTCAGAGTGAAGTAAGTCAGAAAGACAAAAACAAATACCATAAGCTAACACATATATATGGAAACGAAGAAAAAAAAAATGGTCATGAAAAACCTAGGGGTAAGATAGGAATAATCATGCAGACCTACTAGAGAATGGACTTGAGGATATGGGGAGGGGGAAGGGTAAGCTGTGACAAAGTAAGAGAGTGTCATGGACATATATACACTACCAAATGTAAAATAGATAGCTAGTGGGAAGCAGAAACTGATTCACCTTGCTATAAAGCAGAAACTAACACACCATTGTAAAGCAATTATACTCCAATAGATGATGTTTAAAAAAAAAAAATTTCCAACAAACAACAGTCCAGGACCAGATGGCTTCACAGGTCAATTCGATGAAACATTTAGAAAAGAGCTAATACCCATCCTTCTCAAGCTCTTCCAAAAAATTGCAGAGGAAAGAAAACTCCCAAACTCATTCCATGAGGCCACTATCACCTTGATACCAAAACCAGACAAAGATACTACAAAAAAAGAAAATTACAGACCAATATTACTGATGAATATAGATGCAAAAATCCTCAACAAAATACTACCAAACAGAATCCAACAACACATTAAAAGGATCATACACCATGATCAAGTGGGATTTATCCCAGGGATGCAAGGATTCTTCAATATACGCAAATCAATCAATGTGATACACTATATTAACAAATTGAAGTAGAAAACCCATATGATCATCTCAATAGATGCAGAAAAAGCTTTTGACAAAGTTCAACACCCACTTATGATAAAAACTCTCCAGAAACTGGGCATAGAGGGAATCGACTTCAACACAATGAAGGTCATATAAGACAAACACACAGCAAACATCATTCTCAAAGGTGAAAAACTGAAAGCATTTCCTCTAAGATCAGGAACAAGACAAGGATGTCCACTCTCACCACTATTATTCAACATAGTTTTGGAAGTCCTAGCCACGGCAAACAGAGAAGAAAAAGAAAGAAAAGGAATACAATTTGGAAAAGAAGAAGTAAAACTGTCACTTTTGGCAGATGACATGATACTATACATAGTGAATCCTAAGGATGCCACCAGAAAACTACTAAGCTAATCAATGAATTTGGTAAAGTTGCAGGATACAAAATTAATGCACAGAAATCTCCTGCATTCCTATACACTAATGATGAAAAATCTGAAAGAGAAATTAAAAAAACAGTCCCATTTACCACTGCAACAGAAAGAATGAAATACTTAGAAATAAACCTACCTAGGGAGACAAAACACCTGTATGCAGAAAACTATAAGACACTGATGACATAAATTAAAGATGGTACCAACTGATGGCGAGAAATGCCATGTTCTTGGATTGGAAGAATCAACATTGTGAAAATGACTATACTACCCAAAGCAATCCACAGATTCAATGCAATCCGTATCAAATTACCAAGGGCAATTTTTATAGAACTAGAACAAAACAATCTTAAAATTTGTTTGGAGACATAATAGATCCTGAATAGCCAATGCAGTCTTGAGGGAAAGAAAATTGAGCTGGAAGAATCAGACTCCCTGACTTCAGACTATACTACAAAGCTACAGTAATCAAGACAGTATGGTACTGGCACCAAAACAGAAATATAGATCAATGGAACAGGATAGAAATCCCAGAGATAAACCCACGCACCTATGGTCACCTAACCTATGACAAAGGAGGCAGGGATATACAATGAAAAAAAGACAGTCTCTTCAATAAGTGGTGCTGGGAAAACTAGACAGCTACATGTGAAAGAATGAAATTAAAACACTCCCTAACACCATACACAAAAATAAACTCAAAATGGATTAGAGAACTAAATGTAAGACTGGGCATTATAAGACACTTAGAGGAAAACATAGGAAGAACACTCTTTGACATAAATCACAGCAATATATTTTTTGATCCACCTCCTAGAGTAATGGAAATAAGAACAAAAATAAACATATGGGACCTAATGAAACTTAGAAGCTTTTGCGCAGCAAAGGAAACCATAATCAAGACGAAAAGACAACCCTCAGAATGGGAGAAAATATTTGCAAATGAATCATCGGACAAAGGATTAATCTCCAAATTATATAAAGAGCTCATGAAGCTCAATATTAAAAAAACAAACAACCCAATCCAAAAATGGGCAGAAGACCTAAACAGACATTTCTCCAAAGAAGACATACAGATGGTCACGAAGCACATGAAAAGCTCCTCAACATCACTAATGATTAGAGAAATGCAAATCAAAACTACAATGAGGTATCACCTCACACAAGTTAGAATGGGCATCATCAGAAAATCTACAAACAAATGCTGGAGAGAGTGTGGAGAAAAGGGAACCCTCCTGCACTGTTGGTGGGAATGTAAATTGATACAGCCACTATGGTCAAGAGTATGGAGGTTCCTTATAGAACTAAAAATAGAATTAACATATGACCCTACAATCCCACTACTGGTCATATACCCAGAGAAAACCATAATTCAAAAAGACAAATGGACCCCAATGTTCATTGCAGCACTATTTACAAAAGCCAGGTCATGGAAGCAACCTAAGTGCCCACTGACAGATGAATGGATAAAGAAGTGGTACATATATTTAGTGGAATATTACTCAGCCATATAAAGGAACGAAATTGGGTCATTTTTAGAGAAGTGGATGCGTCTAGAGACTATCATACAGAGTGAAGTCAGAAAGAGAAAAACAAATATCGTATATTAACGCATTATCGTATATGTGCAACCTAGAAAATGGTACAAATAAACCGGTTTGCAGAGCAGAAATTGAAACACAGATGTAGACAACATACGTATGGTCACCAAGGTGGGAAATTGGTGGGGGGTGCGGTTGTGGTGGGATGAATTGGGAGATTGGAATTGACAGGTATACACTGTTGTGTATAAAATGGATGACTAGTAAGAAAAAGTAAATAAATAAATAAACATTTTTTTTAAGTAATATGCATTACGAAAAATAAAGGAGAGGAAAATCCCGAGTAAAAATTATCTGATACTAAGAATTAGAATTTACTACTCATCAAACTGAAGGAATTATATCAATAAAATTATTTGCCTTTAGAGGTTTGTGGCTTATTCTTTATCTGACTTTTCATTAAGCATTATGATTCAGCAGAATTTTAAAAAGCTATTTTTACATTAATGTGAAAAGTATTTTCAAAATATGGTTCTGTGGATGCAACCTAGAAAATGGTACAAATAAACCGGTTTGCAGAGCAGAAATTGAAACACAGATGTAGACAACATACGTATGGTCACCAAGGTGGGAAATTGGCGGGTGGTGCGGTTGTAGTGGGATGAATTGGGAGATTGGGATTGACAGGTATACACTGTTGTGTATAAAATGGATGACTAGTAAGAAAAAGTAAATAAATAAATAAACATTTTTTTTAAGTAATATGCATTACGAAAAATAAAGGAGAGGAAAATCCCGAGTAAAAATTATCTGATACTAAGAATTAGAATTTACTACTCATCAAACTGAAGGAATTATATCAATAAAATTATTTGCCTTTAGAGGTTTGTGGCTTATTCTTTATCTGACTTTTCATTAAGCATTATGATTCAGCAGAATTTTAAAAAGCTATTTTTACATTAATGTGAAAAGTATTTTCAAAATATGGTTCTGTGGACTGAACCTATGTTCCACTTTTAATTCTGAGCACATAACTATTTATAATTTTTTGTGTATCCTTGTTCTATTCAGTTAACCTCGCTGAGTTTCTATTTCACTACATGCATAAAAGAAGACTGACTTTTCGCCTTTAACAGAGTATAATATTTGAAAGTGGGTTGTAAATAGGTAATCATATAAAATGTAATGAAAGCCAACTTCAGAAGATAAAGATCCATAAGATACAAAAATTGAGTTTTACGAGGAATTGTCAGGGATGGTGAACCATCAACAAAAAAAGGTTGTTAATTTTTGTAAGATTCGTTTATACCCTTCCCTACTGTAGATGTATAAACAAATTCAATAATTTAATTCAGATTTCTTTTGGTGGATCATTTATTAAGTCATAGAACTATATTTCAACTAATATAAATCATAGAGGTCACCTAATACAAGGGGTAGTGCTGTTTACTTTAAAATTAATCAATTTAAAATACACAGTATGTGTGTCAAAACTGTATTATTTTATTTTTTTAAAAAACTGCACAGATGTTTCGGCAAAGAAAGCAATATTGCCAATAGCAGTCCAGAAGTAATGTTAAATGATATTGAAGAACTAGGAAATGGGGGGTGGGGAGAGGTAGCATAGTACAATGCAAGGCTAAAGGACAAGTTGTGCAAGTTGTTTACAAGTTGTGCAAATATAGGGCTTGTGCAATGATTTAAATGTTATTAACATCATTACTTATTAAAATGATTACATCATTGATATTAACAAATAATATACAAAACATAGTATTCCATTTGGTAGCCACATAGCACAGAGAGGTCACCTTGGTGCTTTGTGTCCACCTAGAGGGGTGGGATAGGAAGGGTGGGAGGGAAACGCAAGAGGGAGGAGATATGGGGATATATGTATAGTTGATTCACTTTGTTATGAATCTAACACACAATTGTAAAGCAATAATACTCCAATAAAGATGTTAAAAATAAATAATTTTTCTAAATTAGAATGATAAAAAAATCTCATAGTGTTCCAATTCTTTACACTTTTAAGAGCATTCTTTGTTTTTTCTTCTAAGAATCTTTTCTCTATATGAAAATATTGGGTGACAATTGCTTACCTTGCACAACTCGAATGACATTCATTTCCAACCTACTTCTACTCTTTACAAGAAACATTTATTCCTTGTAGCTGAATATCATTCTGAATTTTTTAATTCCTGAAGTCCAGAATTCAGAATTTCTCTTATCCTGCCATCAGGTTCATCCTAATGAACCTATTGTCATTTGTCCTCACAGGCTCCATTTCCTCCACTCCCTGGATCCTCCTGGTCAATTTGTCTTTCTGCACTGTTTTGTCTATAGGCAGCCCTGAAGCCCACAGTTTGTTCCTTTAACCATTTTCCTACCAGCATCTTAAAAGCCCACACAGCACCTACCCACTTGATTCAGTCCCTAATATTCAGTATATTTCACAGCTTCTTTTCCTGCTTTGACTTACAGGATGCCAAAACAGTGCCAAAAAATGACTCATTCCACTCAAATTCTTGCACTCAAAACACCTCCAAATAATTAAAAACTTGTCATTTATCCTTATCAAAATAAAAAATTAGCTTATTCATAAGAATTCCTTTTCTTGAGAAAAATACGAAAAGGATACAAATGAGAACAAAAATGAGTAAAATCCGACAATCCAAAGAAAAGTATAATCAACATTTTAATAAACACATTTCTTATCTCTCTCACTCTCCAACTTAAAAAAAAAATAAATTAGAGCCAATCAAATTTACAAATGTTTTCCTTTAAGTATTTTTTGGGGGAAGGGGCTGTGACATTTATTTCTCCCTTATTCTATAGGCCTGTGAAAATGTAAATGGTGTGGGGTTTTGTTTTTTTTTTTTTTAACAACTTTACAATGGTGTAGTAGTTTCTGCTTTATAACAAAGTGAAACAGCCATACATATACATATATCCCCATATCTCCTCCCTCTTGAGTCTCCCTACCACTCTTCCTATCCCACCCTTCTAGGTGGTCACAAAGCACCGAGCTGATCTCTCTGTATTATGCAGCTGCTTCCCACTAGCTATCTATTTTACATTTGGTAGTATATATAAGTCCATGCAACGCTCTCACGTCATCCCAGCTCACCCTTCCCCCTCCCCATGTCCTCAAGTCCATTCTCTACGTCTGCATCTTTATTCCTGTCCTGGCTCTAGGTTATTCAGAACCATTTTTTTTTTTTTTTTAGATTCCATATATACGTGTTAGCATACGGTATTTCTTTTTCTCCTTCTGATTCGTTTCACTCTGTATGACAGACTCTATGTCCATGCAACTCATTACAATTAACTCAATTTTGTTTCTCTCTATGGCTGAGAAATATTCCATTGTATCTATGTGGTGCATCTTCTTTATCCATTCATCTGTCGATGTACACTTCAGTTGATTACATGTCCTGGCTATTGCAAATAGAGCTGTAATGAACATTGTGGTACATGACTCTTTCTGAATTATGGTTTTATCAGGGTATATGCCCAGCAGTGGGATTGCTGGGTTCTATATTTAGTTTTTAAAGGAAACCCAGACTGTTCTCCATAGTGGCTGTATCAATTTAAATTCCCACCAACAGTGCAACAGGGTTCCCTTTCCTCCTCACCCTCTCCAGCATTTATTGCTTGTAGAGTTTTTGATGATGGCCATTCTGACCAGATTAAGGTGAAATCTTGTTGCAGTTTTGATTTGCATTTCTCTAATGATTAGTGATGTTGTACATGCTATCATATGTTTGTTGGCAATCTGTATATCTTCTTTGGAGAAATGTCTATTAGGTCTTCTGCCCATTTTTGGATTGGGTCTTTTTGTTTTTTTGATACTGAGCTGCATGATCTGCTTGTATATTTTGGAGATTAACCCTTTGTCATTGGCTTCATGTGCAAATATTTTCTGCCATTCTGAGGGTTGCCTTTTCCTCTTATTTATGTTTAACTTTACTGTGCAAAAGCTTTTAAGTTTCCTTAGGTCCCATTTGTTTAATTTTGTTTTTATTTCCATTTCTCTAGGAGGTGGGTCAAAAAGGATCTTGCTGTGATTTATGTCATAGAATGTTCTGCCTATGTTTTCCTCTAAGAGTTTATAGTGTCTGGCCTTACATTTAGGTCTCTAATCCATTTTGAGTTTATTTTTGTGTGTGGTGTTAGGGAGTGTTCTAATTTCATTATTTTACGTAGAGCTGTCCAGTTTTCCCAGCACCACTTACTGAAGAGGCTGTCTTTTCTCCATTGTATATTCTTCCCTCCTTTACCAAAAATAAGGTGACCATATGTGCATGGGTTTATCTCTGGGCTTTCTATCCTGTTCCATTGATCTATATTTCTGTTTTTGTGCCAATACTATACGGTCTTGATTACTGTAGCTTCATAGTATAGTCTGAAGTCCAGGAGCCTGATTCCTCCAGGTCCATTTTTCGTTCTCAAGATTGGTTTGGCTATTCAGAGTCTTCTGTGTTTCCACACACATTGTGAAATTTTTTGTTCTAGTTCTGTGAAAAATGTCATTGGTAGTTTCATAGGGATTGCACTGAATATGTAGATTGCTTTGGGTAGTATAGTCATTTTCACAATGTTGATTCTTCCTATCCAAGAACATGATATATATCTCCATCTGTTTCTATCGTCTTTAATTTTTTTCATCAGTGTCTTATAGTGTTCTGCATACAGGTCTTTTGTCTCCTTAGGTACATTATCTCTAGGTATTTTATTCTTTTTTATTTGCAATGGTAAATGGAAATGTTTCCTTAATTTCTCTTTCAGATTTTTCATAGAAATGCAAGAGATTTCTGTGCATTAATTTTGTATCCTGCTACTTTACCAAATTCATTGATTACCTCTAGTAGTTTTCTGGTAGCATCTTTAGGATTCTCTATGAAGAGTATCATGTCATCTGCAAACAGTGATAGCTTTACTTCTTCTTTTCCAAAATGGATTATTTTATTTATTTATTTATTTGTTCTCTGATTGCTGTGGCTATAACTTCCAAAACGATGTTGAATAATAGTGTTGAGAGTGGACAACCTTGTCTTGTTCCTGATCTTAGAGTAAATGGTTTCAGTTTTTCACCATTGACAATGATGTTGGCTGTAGGTTTGTCACATATGGCCTCTATTATCTTGAGGTAAGTTCCCTCTCTGCCTACTTTCAGGTGACTTTTTATCATAAATGGGTGTTGAATTTTGTTGAAAGCTTTTTCAGCATCTATTGAGATGATCATATGGTTTTTCTCCTTCAGTTTGTTAAAATGGTTTATCACATTGATTGATTTGCATATATTGAAGAATCCTTGCATTCCTGGGATAAACCCCAGTTGATCGTGGTGTATGATCCTTTTAATGTGCTGTAGGATTGTGTTTGACAGTATTTTGTTGAGGATTTTTGCATCTATGTTGATCAGCGATATTGGCCTGTAGATTTCTTTCTTTGTGACATCTTTGCTGGTTTTGGTATCAGGTTGATTGCAGCCTCGTAGAATGAGTTTGGGAGTGTTCCTCCCTCTGATATATTTTGGAAGAGTTTGAGAAGGATAGGTGTTAGCTCTTCTCTAAATGTTTGATAGAATTCTCCTGTGAAGCCATCTGGTCCTGGGTTTCTGTTTGTTGAAAGATTTTTAATCACAGTTTCAATTTCAGTGCTTGTGATTGGTCTGTTTATATTTTCTATTTCTTCCGGGTTCACTCTTAAAAGGTTGTGCTTTTCTAAGATTTGTCCATTTCTTCCATATTGTCCATTTTATTGGCATATAGTTGCTTGTCGTAATTTCTCACGATCCTTTGTATTTCTGCCGGGTCACTTGTTACTTCTACTTTTTCATTTCTAATTCTACTGATTTGAGTCTTCTCCCTTTTTTTCTTGATGAGTCTGGCTAATGGTTTATCAATTTTGTTTATCTTCTCTCAAAACCAGCTTTTAGTTTTATTGATTTTTGCTATCATTTCCTTCATTTATTTTTCATTTATTTCTGATCTGATCTTTATGATTTCTTTACTTCTGCTAACTTTGGGGTTATTTGGTTCTTCTTTCTCTAATTGCTTTAGGTGTAAGGTTAGGTGGTTTGAGATGTTTCTTGTTTCTTGAGGTAGGATTTTATTGCTATAAGCTTCCCTCTTAGAACTGCTTTTGCTGCATCCCATAGGTTTTGGATCATCAGTTTTTCATTGTCATTTGTTTTTAGGTATAGTTTGATATCCTCTTTGGTTTCTTCAGTGACCTCTTGGTTATTAAGTACTGTATTGTTTAGCCACTATATGTTTGTATTTTTTACAGATTTTTTCCTTTAATTGATATCTAGTCTCATAGCCTTGTGGTCGGAAAAGATACTTGATATGATTTTAATTTTCTTAATTCTAGCTAGACTTGATATGTGACCCAAGATATGATTTATCTTGGAGAATGTTCCATGAGCACTTGAGAGGAGAGTGTATTCCACTGTTTTTTGAAGGAATGTCCTATAAATATCAATTAATTCCATTTTGTGTGATGTATCATTTAAAGCTTGTGTTTCCTTATTTATTTTCATTTTGGATGATCTGTCCATTGGTGAAAGTGGGGTGTTAAAGTCCCCAACTATCATTGTGTTACTGTTGATTTCCCTTTTTATGGCTGTTCACATTTGCCTTCTATATTGAAGTGATCCTATGTTGGGTTCATAAATATTTACAATTGTTAAATCTTCTTCTTGGATTGATCCCTTAATCATTATTTAGTGTCCTTTTTTGTCTCTTCTAATAGTCTTTATTTTAAAGTCTATTTTGTCTGATATGAGAATTTCTACTCCAGCTCCCTTTTGATTTCCATTTGTATGGAATATCTTTTTCCATCCCCTCACTTTAAGTCTGTATTTGTCACTAGGTCTGAAGTGTGTCTCTTGTAGATAGCCTATATATGGGTCTTGTTTTTGTATCCATTTAGTCAGTCTACGTCTTTTGGGGGTGCATATAATCCATTTACATTTAAGGTAATTATCAATATGTATGTTCCTCTTACCATTTTCTTAATTGTTTTGGGTTTGTTATTCTAGGTCCTTTCCTTCTCTTGTGTTTCCTGCCTATAGAAGTCCTTTAGCATTTGTTGTAGGGCTGGTTTCGTGGTGCTGAATTCTCTTAGCTTTTGTTTGTCTGTAAGGTTTTTAATTTCTCGGTTGAATCTGAATGAGATCCTTTCTGGGTAGAGTAATCTTGGTTGTCGTTTTTTCCCTTTCATCACTTTAAATATATCCTGTCACACCCTTCTAGCTTTCAGAGTTTCTGCTGAAAGATCAGCTGTTAACCTTATGGGGATTCCCTTGAACGTTATTTGTTGCTTTTCCCTTGCTGTGTTTAATATATTTTTCTTTGTATTTAATTTTTGATAGTTTGATTAGTATGTGTCTTGGTGTGTTTCTCCTTGGATATATCCTATTTGGGACTCTATGTGCTTCCTGGACTTGATTAACTATTTCCTTTCCCATATTAGGGAAGTTTTCAACTATAATCTCTTCAAATATTTTCTCAGTCCCTTTCTTTTTCTCTTCTTCCTCTGGGAACCCTATAATTCAAATGTTGGTGTGTTTAATGTTGTCCTAGAGGTCTCTAACACTGTCCTCCATTCTTTTCATTCTTTTTTCTTTATTCTGCTCTGCAGTAGTTATTTCCATTATTTTATCATCCAGGTCACTTATCCGTTCTTCTGCCTCAGTTATTCTGCTATTGATCCCTTCTAGAGAATTTTTAATTTCATTTATTGTGTTGTTCATCATTGTTTGTTTGCTCTTTAGTTCCTCTAGGTCCTTATTAAATGTTTCTTGTATTTTCTCCATTCTTTCCAAGGTTTTGGATCATCTTTACTATCATGACTATGAATTCTTTATGAATAGCTAGACTGCCTATTTCCTCTTCATTTGTTTGGTCTGGTGGGTTTTTACCTTGCTCCTTCATCTGCTGTGTGTTTCTCTGTCTTCTCTTCTAGCTTAACTTACTGTGTTTGGCATCTCCTTTTCACAGGCTCCAGATTCCTAGTTCCCATTGTGTTTGGTGTCTTCCCCCAGTGGGTAAGGTTGATTCAGTGGGTTGTGTAGGCTCCCTGATGGAGGGAAGTCATGTCTGTGTTCTGGTGGATGAGGCTGCATCTTATCTTTCTGGTGGGCAGGACTGCATCGGTAGTGTGTTTTGGGTTCTTGAGACCTTATTGTGATTTAGTCAGCCTCTCTGCTAATGGCTGGGGTTCTGTTCCTGTCTTGCTAATTGTTTGGCATAGGGTGTCCAGCACTGTTGCTTGCTGGTCATTGAGTGGAGCTGAGTGGTAGAATTGAGATGATCTCTGGGAGAGCTTTTGCTGTTTGATATTACGTGGAGCTGGGAGGTCTCTGGTGGACTAATGTCCTGAACTCGGCTCTCCCACCTCAGAGGCACAGATCTGACACCCCACCAGAGCCCCAAGACCCTGTCAGTAACACAGCTCAGAAGAAAAGGGAGAAAAAAGAAAGAAAGAAATTAAAAATAAATAAAGTTGTTAAAATAAAAAATAGAAAAATTTATTAAAAATAAATAATTTAATAATATTCAAAAAAAAAAAGAAAGAAAGAAGAGAGCTACCAAACCAAAAAAACAAATCCACCAATGTTAACAAGTGCTAAAAA
>NW_020175051.1:85189-133642 GCF_003031525.2 Neophocaena asiaeorientalis asiaeorientalis
AAAAGTAGATATATATATATATATATATATATATATGTATATTTTTTTAAATGATAAAGGAAGAGAGCAACCTAATGAATAAACAAAACTACCAATTATAACAAACTCTAAATACTAAACTAAGATAAACATAAAACCAGAAACCAGTCAGTTGTATGCAGCAAACCCCAAGTCTACAGTCCCTCCCAAAGTCCACGGCCTCAGTTTTGGGATGATTCGCTGTCTATTCAGGTATTCCACAGATGCAGGGTATATCAAGTTTATTGTGGAGATTTAACCCTCTGTTTCTGAGGCTGATGGGAGAGATTTCCCTTCCTCTTCTTTGTTTGCACAGCTCCTGGGGTTCAGCTTTGGATTTGGCCCTGTCTCTGCGTGTAGGTCGCCTGAGGGCGTCTGTTCCCGCCCACACATGACAGGGTTAAAGTAGCAGCTAATTAGGGGACTCTGGCTCACTCAGGCTTAGGGGATGGAGTGGCATGGTACAGAATGTGGGGTAAGCCAGTGGCTGCAGAGGCCATCATGATGTTGTAACAGCCTGAGGCACACCGTGTGTTCTCCCAGGGAATTTGTCCCTGGATCACAGGACCCTGGTAGTGGTGCGCTGCACAGGCTCCTGGAAGGGGAGGTGTGGATAGTGAGTTGTGCTTGTGCACAGGCTTCTTTGTGTCTGCAGCAGCAGCCTTAGTATTTCAGGCCCATCTCTGGTGTCTGTGCTGATAGCCGTGGCTGATGCCCATCTCTGGAGCTCGTTTAGGCGGCGCTCTGAATCCCCTCTCCTCATGCACCCCGAAACAATGGTCTCTTGCCTCTTAGACAGTTCCAGAATTTTTCCCGGACTCCCTCCCAGCTAGCTGTGGCGCACTAGCCCCCTTCAGCGTGTGTTCACACGGCCAAGCCCAGTCCTCTCCCTGGGATCTGACCTTCGAAGCTAGAGCCTCAGATCCCAGCTCCCACACACCACCGCAGATGAGCAGACAAGCCTCTCGGGCTGGTGAGTGCTGGTCAGCACTGATCCTCTGTGTAGGAATTTCTCCACTTTGCCCTCTGCACCTGTTGCTGCGCTCTCCTCCATGGCTCCGAAGCTCCCTCCAACTCCCGCCACCCCCATCTCTGCCAGTGAAGGGGCTTCCTAGTGTTTGGAAACTTTTCCTCCTCCACAACTCCCTCCCACTGATGCAGGTCCCATCCCTATTCTTTTGCCACTGTTTTTCCTTTTTTCTTGCCCTACCCAGGTACGTGAGGAGTTTCTTGCCTTTTGGGAAGTCTGAGGTCTTCTGCCAGTGTTCAGTAGGAGTTGTTCCACATGTAGATGTATTTCTGATGTATTTATGGGGAGGAAGGTGATCTCCACGTCTTACTCCTACATCATCTTGAAGGTCTCCCCAGTGGTGTGGTTCTTCAAGAATGGACAGTCAAATCTCTGCTGTGTCTAACCCTTGTACAAGTGAAATAGACATTCTTTCCTTCCCACTCCTGACACCAGGACTTTACTCACTTCAGTTCTTCCTTCAAGTTTTGAATTTGTTTTCATGCTTATAAAGAATCACCTACCTTGAGTTATCAAAATATTCACCATTTTTATTTCCTTCACTTTCATAATTTTGCTTTTAAACTTAAGTCTCAGAGTCATTTGCAATTTTTTGGTATGAAGTATAAGGCAAAGTTTGGACCTTATTATTTGTACAAGGTTAGCCTGATTTTTAACAATTGTAAAACGTTAACAATTTGTTTGATCCAATATTATATATTGAAAAATCTATCTCTCCTTCTTCTGATCCTTAATATCTTCCTCGTCATATGGTAATTTGTTATATTTACTCATATCTATGTCTAGACTATGTATTTTGATACATTGATCAGTCAGGCTGGTCATGTTATAAATCCATATTGCTGTATTTACTGCAACTTTGTTATATGTTTTAATATTCAATCAAACACATTTTTCCTCATTATTCTCCTTTGAAAAACACTTTTTAAATTTTTATTATTTATTATTTAATTTTATTATTTTAATCTTAATTAAAATTAGCTTTAGTTTATTAGTTCCCTTTTGGACTTATAGCCATGGTTTTTCAGTTTTCCTCTTCCTTCACATCCTTTACTATTCAACACTTTCTTCACTCTCAGCAAATTCAATCACCTCATCATATGAAGAATGCGAAAGCTGTTCATTCTGAAACTCTTCACCTTCCCAGTCTCCCTCTCAAGGTGTCTCTAAACCCTTACCTTGTCACTTTCTCTTCTTCCGTAACAGAGAAGAGTATCTCCTTCTTTCTATATCTAACTTCCCTGCAGCACCCTTGGTTTTATTTCTTCCATCTCTTGAGAAAATCTTGCCCACCTGACGCCTCCTCACAGCATATTTTTTAATTTTGAATTTTACCTTTCAGCCCATAAACAAGCTAAAATTTCTCTACCTTTGCCCTTTTTGGCATCTCCTATCTGATGGCTTTCCTGACCCTGAGTTCTCTTCCTTCTCTGATATCTCTTTAGTGCCCTTCTCTGGTTCCATCTCCTGCACTTCCCACATACCTATATTGTTGGTGCTCTTACTTCTAATTTTACACTTATTCCCTCTGTGGTCTCAACTATTTCCACAATTCAAACTATGACATCTCTGCAATACCCCAAAGTGAAACTCAGTATCACAGAACGACAGATTATTAAACCTATAAGTAATCTCATCCACAAACCATTTCAAAACAATAGCTTTACAAATGAGCAGAATAAGAAAGGATTTATCCAAGTTTGGAGCATACTCAGAAATAAAATTTAGTTTTTTGACTCTAAACCTCACTTGTCTCCTACTCTTCAGGCACATGTGTTTGAACCCCGCCTGGAAAATCTCTTCCTATGATTCTCCTTGGCTCTGCAAATGCATCAAACTCCTTTGCCTGTAAACCCAAGTCCAAAACTTCTAAACACAACATTTAATGTCCTCTGAACACACTACTCTCTGCCTTTCCATGCTAACTCCTCTTGTTAAGCCCTTTTATATATACTATGTTCCAAACAATCCCATCTATTCCTAATCTGGAATATATTTTCTTAATCTGTTCCTAAATTAAGACCTGTTTTATTTTACTCCTATCATTTAGTTCACATTATTTCTCTCACCTGAAACATCCTTTTCTCTCACTACTTCTTCCATCTTCACCTAATAAATCCCTACCCATTATCTAAAGTTCAACACAAGTAACAACTATATTATGGGTCCAGTCTGATGACCTTCCCATTCTGTCATCCAGAATATATTATTTTCCTACATTAAACTCCAATATCACATGATATCTCTCTCATGGCACCCATATTTTGACCAGTATTGCAGTTATTTCTGTATTGTTTTATTTCATTAGTAGATCATAAACTCTATGAGGTCAAATATTCCTCTTTGTATCATACACATGCTCTTGGTCATAGTTTACAATCAAATATGTTAACAGACTAAAATGAATTCCTTACTTTCAGCATCAACTGTGTTCTGCAGTTTTTTAAAGGATTTAGTTGATCTTATTTTATGTAATAAGATTTTATTTCATGAAGTTGATCTTATTTCATGTAATTTCATTAGATTAGGTTAATAAAAGGAGAATCTTCAGACACTTCTAGAGATACTCAACCTGTACCAAGACCAAAATTCTTCTGTTAATATCATAACACTAGGACTTATTAAGTAGCATAATCCATCCATTGAGGGGAAATATTTTAATTTAAAAAACTATTAAGAAGAGAGGTATATCCACTTTCTATTGCTGTTGCAACATCACACCACAAACTTACTGGCTTAAAACAACACAAATTTATTATCATACTTCTAAAAGTCAAAAATCCAATATCAGTTTCACTGGTTAAAATCAAGGTATCAGCAAGACTATTTCCCTCTGGAGGCGCTAGAGGAAAATCTGCTTCCTTGTCCTCTCCAGCTTCTAGAGGCAACCTACATTCTTTGGCCCATAGTGCCTTCCTTCATTTTCAAAATCAGCAGTGTAGTGTTTTCCCTCTTCTCCAACCTCTGCTTCCAACCTCTTCTTCTCTCTTTCTCTCACTCTGATACTGTTGCCTCCCTCTTCAAAGGACCTTTCTGATGACATTGGGCCCGCCCAGATAATCCAGGATAATTTCCCCATGTCAAGATTCTTATCTTGAGCACATTTATGAGGACCCTTTTACCATGTAAAGTAACATATTTACAGGTACCAGGGATTAGGGCATGGACATCTTTGGGGGGACAATTATTCAGCCTACTGTCAGAAGTTAATGCAAAGAATATTAAAATCTAAAGTCTTAAGAAAACAAAACGTCTAATCACAAGTATTAGAACCACCTTTCTAGAGCATCATGTTCCCTAGGTGATAGAAGAACTCTAAACAGGATGGGAAAACCTAAATATGACTCAGTGGCAAGAGTCACAAAAAAAAAAAAAAAAAAAAAATGAGGGTTGGGGAATGGGAGTGGTATTTCTACGCAAGCTACATCTACCACCTCCCATGATTCTGTTCTCTATTTTGACCAATAAGTAAGCCAGGATGAGAAGCACTGGACATGGTCAACAAAATGGATAGTGCTAAGCAGAGAAAAAAAACAGAACACATGGACATCATGTAAAGTGTTTGAGGACATGACATGGGAAATCCAAGGTGGGGAAATTCTACCACTGATATGGCCTGAATGTTTGTGACCCCCAAAATTCACCTTGAAAGTTGAAATCCTAACCCCCATATTGATGGTATTAGGAAGTGGGGTCTTTGGGGGGTGATTAGGCTACAATGGCAGAGCCACAAGCATAGGATTAGTGCCTTTATAAAAGAAATCAGAGAAAGATCTCTTGCCTCTTTCACCAAGAAAGGAAATAGTGAAAAGTGGCCATTTATGAACAAGGAAGCAAGCTCTCACCAGACACCGAATCTGCTAGCACTATGATCTTGAACTCCTAACATTCAGAACTGTGACAAATAGATGTTTGCTGTTTATAAGCCACCCAGTCTATGGTATTTTGTTATACCAGCCCAAATAGGCTAAAACAATCACCAAGCAATAACAATAATAGTGATAGTAATAATAACTATCTTAGGTAGTTAATTATTATTACTTAGGTCCCTTGGCCATTTGCGAATAACATTCAAGATGCCCCTGAGCAGAGAATTCTGGTGGAGCCAAGATGTGTGGGAGTTCAACAAGACTCAGAGTCCAAGATAAGCATGTTACCTTTATGACTAAGTGGGAATATCAACAGCCTTGAGAGGTCATGCTACCCATTCAAACCAGCACTTGTTGAAATGCAGAAAGAAGACAATAGAATTGCCAGAAATGGTAAAGGAACGCCATCATATCCCTTCTGACTCATGTTACTTCCCTGTGTTAACTGACCATTTATGCTGAAAATGATCAAATAGAAGGAAAGGGAAAGATAGGACAATCTGTAGTACCTTTTCCTTTCAATCCTTTCTTATTTATCAGTAAGCTGAGGGTAGAGGATATTAGTAGAATGTGTGCATATCAAAAAGTGATATAGAAAGAGTTGAACCAGTTTTCAGTAGCATTTCCACTGTTCTGGCAGGAATAAAATAAATATACATATATGAGCTACAAACTATGAACTGTGTGATTTTGGTGGTTCTGTGTAAGAATTAAATGCCCTAAAATTTGCATTAAAACTGGTATTGCACAAGGTAAAGATGAGCAGTAAAAATTCATGCTAATTATTTAAATTTTTTATTTTTCTTGACTTATAATGGCATTAAATAGCAAATAAAATTCATCATGATAAGTCAGAGACAAACCATGAATGGAAGGAAAAAAACTTTATACGTTAGTACCTTTAGCAAGATTTTTTCCTGCTTTTTGAATAAGGGGTGTCTCATTTTCATTTTGCACTGGACCCCACAAATTGTGTATGGTCCTTCACACCTGGTAGCTGATTGGTTTGAGCATAAGATAATTGATTTAGGATTGGGCTCCATGAAGATCAAATCCTTGAAGGAATTCAATCACGTTTTTGCTGTCCTCTCCTGAACATAGCTTAGCTCTAAACCTTCACTGCTTCCTGCATCACACAAGTCTCAAATCTTTCTTTGTTCTGCCTTAAAACTCTAGGTAATCTGTCTCTTTCATACATAAAAAGTTATGTTCTCTCTTCCTATGTTACCTTGACTCTGTAACCTTTGGTTCCACGTCACTAAGCCACAGATTACCCTCTCCCCTATTAAAATAAGAGGCTGGCATGTGTGGCATGCTGAACCCCGCGTGCAAGTGTCTGAATAAATCTGTTGTGGCCTTAATTACAGGTAAAACCATGTTAAACTTAACTTCAACAGATGTTCTCTATGAAAATGTGATACCTCCATCATTTTAATGGAAATGTTGAAATTCAAACATTTCCATGGTAGAAATTGTAAACTCCTGAAAACTGACCACAATTTACAAGCTTGCAGCGTTTTAATGGAGTTGTTTTTACAAGTGTTAATGGTGGGAGGGACAATATATGGATTTACTACTGAGAGCAATGCTGTGTTGCTTTATGCTTCAAATTCATGGTTAAAACCGGCTTCTCCTGGAGCCCAGATCTCTGGAGTTGCATCAGGGGCCAACAAAGAGAACTGGATCAAGGATGCCAGGTGAACAGAAATTCCAAACCCTGTCCTACACCACCTTTCCCGCAGTCGTAGCAGCTCCTTGTGATAAACTAGACTCCCATATAAGCTTTTGTTTGAAGAAACTATTCTGCAACTTAAAGGAAAACACAGCAAATAACAAAACTCTGTCCATTACTTCACAGAATGACCTGATCTTTATAAGGCAAAATAATCAAAGATAAAGTGAACATGAAGAATTTTCTAAATAAAACAAGTTTCTTCTTTTAGCAACTATTTTTTATAAGGTCACTACTGAGAGATTAATTGAAATTATGCATTTTATACTCCTTTCTTCTTAAATGGAGACTCTTAATTTATCTTAAAAACTAGAGTCATTGGAATGAAGTATAACATATTGATGTTCAAGGAAACATTGTACATTACAGGCCATCTGTCCCTTACACTAAAGGGACCCACAAAAGCATAATCTGTAATATTGAGTTAGGGTCTATATTTTGCCTTTTTCCTGTCAATTTAGTAGAATAACATCATACTTACATTTGACTTACTGTAAATTTACTACATATTAAGTTTACTTATTTAAAACTACATTAGATTGATTTGGTATTTAAGAGCAAGAAATAATTTGCAAAGTCTCTGCAATTCCAATTCAAACATTCCATTTAATTACTCTGTGCCCCAGGTATTAGATGTAATCATTCATTATATGGAATGAATGTGTAAATTAACTTTTAGAAGTCCCTAACTATTGAAAAAGCGGTTGAAATTGAAAGTAATTGTTCCTTTTAACACACACCATTTTTAAGGTAGGTGAAAGTCTCTTTTTCTACAGCCTTGCAGAGCTGTCAGCCATCAGTCACAGACATTTGTCTTCAAGGACATAGATCCACTTAGGGCTTCTGACACAGTATATGCAAGATAAACCTCCTGCTTTCCAACTGCTGATACACCAAAGAGAGGCTTTCTCATCAGCTAGGTATTATAATCCAACTGAATGCCAACAAAGCAAAACTATTTGTACATTACCTATTTCTTCCACTCTTTGGAAAAATAGGCTAGATTGTGAAAATCTAGGACCCAGAATGGCCTAACATTCCTTCCCATATCAAAGGGTGCTGACAGTCTAAACTCTGATGTGGAGGTATTCCAATAGCATGCTTTGAGACATTTTGATTAGTGTTATCCAAATCAGTGCCAACTGAGAAAAAAAAATCACCGATCCATTAACAACATTTTTAAAATATCATGAACTTGGTGTCAAATTTAAGCTGTGCAAACACTGGATGCTTCACATAGTATTATTTATCATCCCTTTGTGGTCATAAATAAAAATTTGCATTTCCATATTTTTTTACATCAAAGATCTCCAAGTTCTCACCACTTCTCACATTTTATACTCTTTTATATTGCAAAAGCAACATGTTCTTTTAAGATTTCAGCAAATAACAGTAAATGAAAAGTAGAAAATAAAGTTTACCTAATACAGAGAGATATCATATCTCTATAAATGTTCAATGTGGGTTTCTTACTGGTGTTTTCCCAATACATAGTTATATAAATAATTTTTTCTTAAAAATAAATAATCTAAAACACTTAAAAATGGTTAAAATGGTAAATTTTTTTGACATCTTTACTGGAATATAATTGCTTTACAATGGTGTGTTAGTTCCTGCTGTAGAACAAAGTGAATCAGCTATACTTATACATACATCTCCATATCCCTTCCCTCTTGTGTCTCCCTCCCACCCTCACTATCCCACCCCTCTAGGTGGTCACAAAGCACAGAGCTGATCTCCCTGTGCTATGCGGCTGCTTCCTACTAGCTATCTATTTTACATTTGGTAGTGTATATACATCAATGCTACTCTCTCACTTCATTCCAGCTTACCCTTCCCCCTCCCTGTGTCCTCAAGTCCATTCTCTACGTCTGAGTCTTTATTCCTGTCTTGCCCCTAGGTTCTTCATAACCATAAAATGGTAAAATTTATTTTATGTGTTTTTTACTACAGTTAAAACTTTCTAAAAATGAATAAGCCCTTTGGTATATACTCTCTATATAAACTTTTATCACAATATTTTGAACATTTTTGATATTGTTGTGTTCTTCCATAATATACTTTTAATGGATAAATACATTGTATCATAATAACATATTATAATATATTAGCAAATACCTTATTGATGGGAGTTTCTCTTGCATAAGGTTGTGATGATCCCCCTCATAGCTCCATATTTTCAAACATCCTGTTGCTTAGGTTAAATTCCTAGATAGAAAATTAGTAGATCAAAAATTAAGAAAAAATATAAAACTTTAACACTTTTGCAAAAGCTCCTGGGTAGATTATATTATTTTTCCCAATTAATATCCTCCCTTCCACTAAGAGGATTATTCATCCATTGCCATGTGGTGGAAGGAGTATTTATTCATGTCCCATTGCCACTGAGCATGGATAAATGCCTTGCTTTAGCCAAGCGCATATAGGAAGGTGTGACCTATACCACATCACAGTAGAAACTTCAAAAGACATTGCGTTTTTGCTGCAGCTCTTTTACTCCTCTTTCTCTGACATTAGAACTGTATGTTCCAGATGAGGGCTTCTCCAATCAGCTTGGAATAAAATGATCCATGCAACAGAACCAAGTAGATAGCAGCCACCAGCGTCCTGTGGTGACATCAGTAGCCATAGCTATAGCTATAGCCAACAAGAATAGAACAAAGCCCACCACACACACACACACACATACACACACACACACACACACACACAAAGATGTAACATCAGCAAAAAATATGCCTTGGTCTTGATAAGCTACTGAGATTGGGGCATTGCTTGTGACTAATATACTGTAGCAAATGCTGATTGTAATAGATTACACAAATGGTTGCATTTCTTCACATTTACCAAGTATCCACACTGTTGTGCCACTCAGGATGAACCCCAAAATTTGATTTTGGTATCAAGATTAATGATGCCATACACATACACCAAGAGGGTATGAAAAGGTGTATCACTTAAATAATGAGACTTTTAGGGGAAAGCATAGCACCTCTCCAACTATGACTCAAGTATGGCTTGAGAGAGCAGGAAGAGGACCTGGCTGCTTGGAGTTTTATGATGGTGAAGAGGTGGTGCTCAGGTCAAGGTTCCTGCATGGGCAGGAGCTTAGCGGTTTGAACTCCCCACTGGCTCCAAAGGAGGGTGCACCCAGGCTTTCTTATCAGCTTGCCCAGATATGGGACAGAAGGGGAAGAGGGAGGAGAAAAGATGAAAAGCTGCCAGCAGTCTATCAAAAAATGAATCACTTTTATGACACACACTTTTGCAATGTGATTATGTAGCTCCTCTCATTAAAAATTGAAATCTTTTTTTTCACCCGTTGAATCTGACTTGAGCTTGTGACTTTTTAAAAAAAATATATTGGAGTATAGTTGATTTACAATGTTTTGTTAGTTTCAGGTGTACAGCAAAGTGAATCAGTTATACATATCCATGTATCCACTCTTTTTTAGATTCTTTCCCATATAGGCCATTACAGATTATTGAGTATAGTTCCCTGTGCTATACAGTAGGTCCTTATTAGTTATCTATTTTATATATGGTAGTGTGTATATGTCAATCCCAATCTCCCAATTTACCACTCCCCCACTTACCCCCTGGAAACCATAAGTTTGTTTTCTACATCTGTAAGTTTATTTCTGTTTGGTAGAATCACTGTTGTGGGAATGTAAAATAGTACAGTCACTATGGAGAACACAGAGTTGAGCTTGTGACTTGTTTGGCCAATACAGTTTGGTAGAAGGGACCATAAATTCCAAGCCTAGGTCTCAAGAGGCCTTGTATGCTTCTTCTCAGTCTCTTAGAATCCTGATACTGCAATGTGAACAAGCCTGTTCCATCCAGCTGAGTACAAACAGGATCCCATTTATCCCAGGCAAAGCCATCCTAGAAAAGCCTGTAGCTAGCTGATCTCAGACCCGTGAGAGAGCCCAGCCAAGATGAACAAAGCTACCTACCTAACTAGAGCTGACCACGGATAAATAACTAAGACTAACCCAAACTAGCAGAACTTCCCAGCTGACTTGTAGATGTGTGAAGAATAATGATATATGATATACAGTTTAATATAAATAACTACACAAATGTTTTATGAATTTGTACTCACACCAGTAGTACAGTGGGATATTTATAGTTCTATATTCTTGCCAATTCTGGGTAATATCACTTTCTAGGCTATTTGTCATTTTTAGTGTTTCTCTTTTATTACTAACGTAAAGTGATCTCTGATAAGGCAGGTACAGAATACTGGAATAGATTTTCTTTGTACAGAGACATTATCACCTGAGTGACCTTAGTTAGGCAAGGTTAAGACAAAGAGATATAAATTTTATTTGATTTTTTAAGTCTGCTTTAGGCTTTAATACAAAGTTTGGGCTCATACCACCACCCCAATCCCCCCCACACACATATCCCAACAGGAGTTATGGGGCAATTTCCATAGGTGCAGAGAGACATAGAGGAGGAAAAGTATTAAGAACAAAAACTTGGCTTTCCAAGATTCAAAATAAGGGAAAGCTGTTAAAGTGGACAAGAATTGCTCTATCCAACATCAGTACTGAGAAAGGAAATGGAAGAGGAAAATCCCACATCAGAATTTAAGAAAGGGGAAAGGGAGTTTCGGCTAGGAATCCAGGCTCAATGCAAGGCATTACAAGTTGATTATAATAGAAAAGGAGCTGGTCTGGTCTAACTTGTAATGGAGGTCTCCAAGTCCAGGTACCCAAGCAGGATATCTTATTCAAGATCAATAGCTGAAACTCTGAATTAGAACAGAAATACCTATTTCTAAGCAGCCCAAGTGAAGGGCATGATAAACTTAGAATGATGAACTTAGCAATGAACTTAGCTGTATCCATCACAATGAGCAGAATCAGTCTTCAACAGCAGCTTCTAATGGCAGCCTAAGAAGGAACTGTGTCAGTGGGCAGGGCAGATTACCAATTCCTCCCCACCTGGACCTTAAAAGCAGGATTTATGCCTTTGGGATCAATTAAACACTCACAGTTCTTGGAAGAGCTGGGGTGAAGAAGCCTCAAGAAAAAATAATTGACACCAATAAGGACAGGTTGGGGGTCTCAAGTTGTTAACTATAAAGAAAGAAAGGAATGGTAGATCCTTTATTTTATTTTATTTCATTTTATTTTTTTGCAGTACACGGGCTTCTCACTCTTGTGGCCTCTCCCGTTGCGGAGCACAGGCTCCAGACACACAGGCTCAGTGGCCATGGCTCATGGGCCCAGCCGCTCCACGGCATGTGGGATCTTCCTGGACTGGGGCACGAACCCATGTCCCCTGCATCGGCAGGTGGACTCTCAACCACTGTGCCACCAGGGAAGCCCTCATTGTAGTTTTGATTTGCATTTCTCTAATAATTAGTGATGTTGGGCATCTTTTTATGTGTTTGTTGGCCATCTGCATGTCTTCTTTGGTGAAATGTCTACTTAGGCCTACCACCCATTTTTTGATTGGGTTACTTGTTTTTTTGATATTGAGCTGCATGAGCTCTTTGTATATTTTGGAGATTAATCCCTTGTCAGTTGCTGCATTTTCAAATATCTTTTTCCCATTCTGAGGGTTGTCTTTTCATTCCCTTTACGGTTGCCTTTGCTGTGCAAAAGCTTTTAAATTTAATTAGGTCCCAATTATTTTATTTTATTTCATTTTATTTTTTTGCAGTACACGGGCTTCTCACTCTTGTGGCCTCTCCCGTTGCGGAGCACAGGCTCCAGACACACAGGCTCAGTGGCCATGGCTCATGGGCCCAGCCGCTCCACGGCATGTGGGATCTTCCTGGACTGGGGCACGAACCCATGTCCCCTGCATCGGCAGGTGGACTCTCAACCACTGTGCCACCAGGGAAGCCCTCATTGTAGTTTTGATTTGCATTTCTCTAATAATTAGTGATGTTGGGCATCTTTTTATGTGTTTGTTGGCCATCTGCATGTCTTCTTTGGTGAAATGTCTACTTAGGCCTACCACCCATTTTTTGATTGGGTTACTTGTTTTTTTGATATTGAGCTGCATGAGCTCTTTGTATATTTTGGAGATTAATCCCTTGTCAGTTGCTGCATTTTCAAATATCTTTTTCCCATTCTGAGGGTTGTCTTTTCATTCCCTTTACGGTTGCCTTTGCTGTGCAAAAGCTTTTAAATTTAATTAGGTCCCAATTGTTTTTCATTGTTTTTATTTTCATTACTCTAGGAGGTGGGTCAAAAAAGATCTTGTGCGATTTGTATCAAAGAGAGATCTGCCTATATTTTCCTCTAAGAGTTTTACAGTATCTGGTCTTCCATTTAGGTTTTATACATTTTGAGTTTATTTTTGTGTATGGTGTTAGGGAGTGTTCTTATTTCATTCCTTTACATGTAGCCATCCAGTTTTCCCAGCACCACTTATTGAAGAGACTGTCTTTTCTCCATTGTATATTCTTGCCTCCTTTGTCATAGATTAGGTGGCCATAGGTCCGTGGGTTTATCTCTAGGCTTTTTATCTTGTTCTACTGATCTATATTTCTGGTTTTGTGCCAGTACCATACTGTTTTGATTACTGTAGCTTTGTAGTATAGTCTGAAGTCAAGGAGCCTACTTCCTCCAGCTCCATTTTTCTTTCTCAAGATTGCTTTCACCATTTGGGGTCTTTTGTGTTTCCATAAAAAAATGTAAAATTTTCTGTTCTATTTCTGTGAAAAATGTCCCTGGTAATTTGATAGGGATTTCATTGAATCTGTAGATTGCTTTGGGTAGTATAGTCACTTTCACAATATTGATTCTTCCAATCCAAGAACATGGTATATCTCTCCATCTGTTTGTGTCATTTTTGATTTCTTTCATCAATATCTTATAACTTTCTGAGTACAGGTCTTTTGCTTCCTTAGGTAGGTTTATTCCTAGGTGTTTTGTTCTTTTTGATGTGATATTAAGTGGGATTGTTTCCTTAATCTCTCTTTCTGATATTTTGTTATTAGTGTATAGGAATGCAAGGGATTTCTGTGAAATAATTTTGTATCTTACAACTTTACCAGATTCAATGATGAGCTCTAGTAGTTTTCTGGTAGCATCTTTAGGATTTTCTATGTATAGTACCATGTCATCTACAAACAGTGACAGTTTTACTTCTTCTTTCCTGATTTGGAATCCTTTTATTTATTTTTCTTCTCTGATTGCCATGGCTAGGACTTCTAAAACTATGTTGAATAAAAGTGTCAAGAGTGGACATCCTTGTCTTGTTCCTGATCTTAGAGGAAATGCTTTCAGCTTTTCATCATTGTGTATGATGTTAGCTGTAGGTTTGTCATATATGGCCTTTATTGTGTTGAGGTAGGTTCCTCTAGCCCACTTTCTGGAGCGTTATTATATAAATGGGTGTTGAACTTTGTCAAAACTTTATATGCATCTATTGAGATGATCATACGATTTTTATTCTTCAATTTGTTAATATGGTGTATCACATTGATTGATTTGCATATATTGAAGAATCCTTGCATCCCTGGTATAAATTCCACTGGGTCAGTGTGTATAATCCTTTCAATATGTTGTTGAATTTGGTTTGCTAGTATTTTGTTGAGGAGTTTTGCGTCTATATTCATTGGTGACATTGGCCGGTAATTTTGTGTGTGTGTGATATCTTGGTCTGGTTTTGGTATCAGGGTGATGGTGGTCTCATAGAATGAGCTTAGGAGTATTTCTTCCTCTGCAATTTTTTGGAAGAGTTTCAGAAGGGTAGGTGTTAACTCTTCTCTAAATGTTTGATAGAATTCACCTGTGAAGCCATCTGGCCCTGGACTTTTGTTTGTTGGAAGATTTTTAATCACATTTTCAATTTCAGTGCTTGTGATTGGTCTGTTCATATTTTTTACTTCTTCCTGGTTCAGTCTTGGAGGGTTGTGTCTTTCTAAGAATTTGTCCATTTCTTCTAGGTTGTCCATTTTATTGGCATATATTTGCTTATAGTAATCTTTTATGATCCTTTGTATTCCTGTGGTGTCTGTTGTAACTTCTCCATTTTCCTTTCTAATTTTATTGATTTGAATCCTCTCCCTTTTTTTCTTGATGAGTCTGACTAAAGGTTTATCAATTTTGTTTATCTTTTCAAAGAACCAGCTTTTCATTTCATTGATCTTTGTTACTATTTTCTTCATCTGTAATTCATTTATTTCTGCTCTGATCTTTATGATTTCTTTCCTTCTACTAACTTTGAGTTTTGTTTGTTCTTCTTTCTCTAGTTGCTTTTGGTGTAAGGATAGTTTTTTTTATTAATGGTAGGTACTTTAAAATGGAGAATCAGTTCATAACAGTTAGATTAGAGATTATGATCATGTTTTTAGAATTCTCCATTGATAATTCAGCTTTATTATTTATCCTTATTCATTGCCTATTTTTTATTAGCATACCTCTTTCTTAATTGTTGTGATAGTTCTTCCACATGTACTGCAATTCTTTTCCTGTTTACTTTCTACTTTTTAACTCTCATTTTCCTTTCTATAAAATTTAATCTCTCTATCATTTTCTTTCACCATTTGGAAGAGGATATCTCCTACTTATTCTTTAATTTGTGGATTTTCACATTTTTCACACACACACAAAAAAAGCAAAAAGCCAAGTTCAGGCAGCAAGCTAAAATTCCATAAATTTTAACTCCCAAAGACATTATTTGACCGTAATATTGCTAATTAACATTAAGAGACCCAGAAAATGCTTGGCTGGCATGGTTCAAAGCCAATGCCTTGATTTGTTTATCTGGTTTCCCAAGCCCCTGAAACTGTATTAGTTAAGTTCTTAAGGGCATTCCTTTTCCCATTTTTTTTTTCATGTCATGGTAAAAATAATAAAAATGAGCATATTAACTTGACTTGTGAGTTACTGGATCAGGAAAAGCATGACACTCAGAACAAGAGACCTTTTGGCTAAAATCATATGAATTTCATTTTTTCTATATTTTAAAATATAAAATATTATTATTTTGATTATTAGAATTTACTTTATTAAGCTGGTTCCCAATGTCTAGTTATGGGTCAATTCTACAAGTTATTTGAAATGACCACACATTAAAGTCCATGAAAGGATAGAAAATTACACAAAAATGGCATCATTTATATATGCATATTATGCCCTGTTACTTGGGAAGCCTAGATTTGAAATTGCTCTTTTCTATTTATTTTCCAGAAAAAAATAAGAGAAAGTAAATGAAATAATTAGAGCAAATGTTGAAAAAACATGATGATAAGATGTTCTTTGTTCTGGATTTACCTGCCATTTCCTCCAAGATTCTGAGGCTTAGTACAATGTCAGGACTGTACACATGAAAGCACCTTGAAAGACTAGAATTTATCTTGGTCTTTAGGGATTGGAGGACAGACAGTAGATACTGGCAGAAATGTTTGGCCAACTTAACCTACTTTTCTTTTGATGATATTAAAAATAAAATAAAATTTAAATTAAATTAAATTAAAAATAAAATAAAATAGGATCTTAGAACCTCAAATAATTGTAGCTGCCTAAAACTGGATTAACTGAAATTTGGAGAAAACAGAAGGTAAGTTCAAATAACACTTTGATATTGACTACTTTGCCCATACCCTCCAATTACTCTACCCTTCAGTGAGATGACTTGAAAATAATAGGCACTCAACAAACACGTGTGAACTGGTTAAAGGGGACAGTCCCAAAATCATTAGGTCAGCCTGTTTTTCATGGATTTCTTCTTTTTCTCCATAATCCAGCTCCTCTCACAAGTGTAGTTTAAATACCCAGCACAGAACTCTCAGCTCTGATGAATTTTCATTAAAATTGAGAAAAATAGAGAATTAAATGAGAACAAATTTATTTTGCCACCACAAAAATCCATCACCTTTCCTGCCATATATACTAAATATCTTGCTCTCTCATAGCAACTGATGAGGTCTCCATTTTGTATCGAAATGTATCCTCAACACTTGTGCTTGCTCCTACCTACACAGACTTCAGCCTTCTTCACTCACATGATCAACTTTTCCCTGTCTCTGAGAACATTCCCAGTGGCATTCCAATATGTCTTACTACAGTCCATCTTTCTTGACCCATGACTCCTTCAGCTACAGCATCATTTCTCTCTTCTCTTCACATATAAGAGTTGGTAACTCATGACCTCTATTTTCTCAAACCATTCTAGTTGGAATTTTCCCCACCATTTTAGTTGATCTTGCCAAAGTCACCTATGACCACCATCTTACAAAATCTAAACCACTACCTTTCAACAATATGTGACATGGGTGATCACTCATCTCTACTCACTTTTAACAAATATATATTGATCTAAATGCTGGGGATGCAGAAGTAAAAAAAAAAAAAAATAGACAAATACTCCTACCGTTATGGAGTTTGCACTCTAATAGGAAACCAAAAATAAGCAATATAAAAATAATTAAAATATGTGCTAAACTAGATAGTGATGAGAGTTAAGAAGAAATATAAACTAAAAAAGAGAGAAATAAGGAGTATTGGAAGGGGGCTTCAAATTTTAGATAAGAAGATCAGAAGAGGTCTCTCTGAAAGGTGACATTAAAGCAAGGCCTGAAGGAAGAATTTGTCTTATGTAGGGAAAGATAGTTGAAGGCAGAGGGAAAAAAATTTTAAGGCAAGTGTAATGGCTCTGAAGTATAAATGTAACTGGTATGTTTAAGCAAAAGCAAGAATGCCATTACAAAAATGGTGGAGCTGAGGAGGAAGCAAGTGGGTGAACTATGATGAGGATGAATTGTGTGTGAAGATGCAGTTAGCTGATGGGACCTTTGAGACCTTGATCAGAGATACTAATGATGTTCTGAATCAGATCAGAGAAAAACAGGGGAGAATGCTACTTGTGTGATATCTTGCAAATAAATCGAATACTGAGTGCTAAAATAAAATAAAAATAAAACGGAGGAGCAAGATGGACAGAGGATGCAAGAGATGAGGTCAGTAAGGAAACTGATGGCCAGACCACAGTAAGTACTTGTTGCTTTTTATTCTAAGTGAGATGAGAAGCTACTGGAAGACTTTAAGCAATGGAGAGACTGGATCTGATCTGTATTTAACAGAATGACTCCAGCTGCTTTGTTGTGAATAAGTTATTAAAGGGTGAATACAAGAGCAGTGAGACCATGAGGCTACTAGTATAATAACCTAGGAAAGAAATGATGCTGGCATGGAAGCACGGTAGTGTGGAAGTAGGAAGAAGTAGTTGGAGTCCAGCTACATGGTTAGAGGTAGAACAGACAGAATTTACCAAAGGATTGGATTGTGGGGCATGAGAGAAAGTGAGAATTAAAGATGACTCCCAAGATTACTGACATGGGAAACAAAGATGATTTACTAAAGTGAAAAGAGATGCAAAAGAGAAGGTTTGGTGGGGAATTATCTGGATCTCCATTTTGGACAGTTAAGTTTAAGATACCTGTTAATTATCCAAGTGGAAATATAGATATGAGTCTGGAGTTTGGGAAAGAGATTTGGGCTGAATACAAGTTTGGGAAGATATAGAGGAATGAGCAATGGAGACTCAACAGCCACCAAGGTGGGAGGTGAACACGTGGGTATGGTCACCTGAAATCAAACTGAGGAAAGTGTTTCAGTGGGAAACATTCATCAGCACATCAGATGCTACAGGTACATCAAGACAAATGAGTGAGTACTGAACATGTGTTCAACAACATGAACTGGTAGACTGGAGACTTGTGAAAGCCTAACTGGCAAGAAGTCAAAGGAGACTATTAGGTAGAAATTGGACACGGAAAGTGCAAACAAATATTTCAAGCAGTTTTCCTGTAAAAAGAGAGAAAAATGGGATAGTACTAGGATGGGGAAGTGGAATTCAAGAGAAATAATAGCTTGTTGTATGCTGATGGGATAGATTAAATAGTCAGAGAAAAACTGCTGTCAAAGAAGTAAGGGTGAGAGTATGAGGGGCTAAAGAAATATCTTTGACTGAGGAAAAGGAGATGGTAGAGAGTGGATGGGATGGGCTTAGCAAGCAGCACAGACATGCATTTAACAGGAGAGATGATAGAGTATGTGGGCATCGTGATAGGAAGTGGATGGACTTGTGTAAGTCCTCTTTAGATTGCTTTATTTTTTTCAGTAAAATTGGTAGCAAGTTAATCAACTGGGATCAAAGCTGGAGAGAAAAAGTGTTGGAGGTTAAAGGAGAGAAGAGAAGATATAAAACAGATACTCAGCAGATGTGGAAAGTGACTTGATGAGAAAATATACAATTACTAGCCAACTTGGCCAGGTAGTAAGAGTCCACTGCAGGAGTAATCATGACTTAAAGTGATACCAGTACATCTTGTAGAAGTTCTAGGTACATTGCATCACATCCCTTTGGCCTGCTTCTAATTCAGCTGCAGTTATGGTAAATAATTAACACACATCCTCACAGATTTCAACCTCAGGCACCTACTGAGTCACTCAGATATTCTTCAAGAGGTCTTTCACTGATACATGGAAATTTGCTGTGCCCTAGCATAAGATATCCAAGAAGGATGAAAAGGTCAACATCACCAGTTATGGGCTATATTCCATCTGCTCAGAAATTAATATGTTGAAGTCCTAACTTCCAGTATTGCAGAATGTGACTGTATTTGGAAATAGGGCCTTTAGAGAGGTAATTAAGCTAAAATGAGGTCATTAGGATAGGCGCTAATACAGTAAGACTAGTGTTCTTACAAAATGAGGAAATTTAACTACCAAACTTTTAAAGAAGAGCTAACACCTATCCTCAAACAATTCCTAAAAATTAAAGAAGGTATGCTTAAGGTATACTTCCAAACTCATTCTACAAGGCCAGCATCACCCTGATAACAAAACCAGATAAAGAGACCACAAAAAAATAAAATTTCAGGCTAATATTGCTGATAATCATAGATGCAAAAATCATCAACAAAATTTCAGCAAAACATTAAAAGGATCAGACACTATGATCAAATAGAATTTATCCCAGGGATGCAAGGATGGTTCAATATCTACAAATCAATGAATATGACACACCACATTAACAAACCGAAAAATGAAAATCATCTGATCATTCAATATATGCAGAATAAGCTTTTGACAAATTCAACATCCATTTACAATAAAAACTGTCCACAGAATGTGTATACAGGGAACACACATATATGACAAACCTATAGCCAACATCATATTCAATAGTAAAAACTTGAAAGCATTTCCTCTAAGATCAGGAATAAGACAAGGATGCCCATTCTCACCACTTTTATTCAATATAGTATTAGAAGTCTTAGCCACAGCAATCAGAAAAGAAAAATAAATAAAAGGAATCAAAATTGGGAATAAGTAAACTGTCATTGTTTGCAAATGACAATATACCATATTTGGAAAATTCTAAAGATGCCACCAAAAAACTATTAGAACTCATTTAATTCAGTAAAGTTGCAGGATAAAAAATTAATATATAGGGCTTCGCTGGTGGCACAGTGGTTGGGAGTCCACCTGCTGATGCAGGGGACACGGGTTCGTGCCCTGGTCTGGGAGGGTCCCACATGCTGCAGAGCAGCTGGGCCCGTGAGCCATGGCTGCTGAGCCTGCATGTGTAGAGACTGTGCCCCACAATGGGAGAGCCACAGCAGTGACAGGCCCGTGTACCAAAAAAAAAAAAAAAAAAACCAAAAAACTAATATATAGAAATTTGTTGTGCTTTTACTCAATAACAATGAACTATCAGAAAGAGAAACTAAGAAAATAATCCCATTTACCATTGCATCAAAAAATAAAATAAAATACCTAGAAATAAATCTAACCAAGGAGGTAAAAGACCTGCACTCAGAAAACTAAAAGACATTGATGAAAAAAATTGAAGATGACACAACTAAATGGAAAGGTACACTGTACTCATGGATTGGAAAAATAAATATTGTTAAAATGACCATACCCTTCAAGGCAATCTACAAATTCAATACAATTCTTATCAAAATAGCAATGGCATTTTTCACAGAAGTAGAACAAGTAATTCTAAAGTTTCTATGGAAACACAAAAGACCCCAAACAGCCAAAACAATATTGAGAAAGAAGAACAAAGCAGGAGGGTCCCTGATTTCAAACTATACTACAAAGCTACTGTAATCAAAACAGTATGGTACTGGCAAAAAACAGACACACAGGGCTTCCCTGGTGGTGCAGTGGTTGAGAGTCCACCTGCCGATGCAGGGGACACGGGTTCATGTCCCAGTCCGGGAAGATCCCACATGTCACGGAGCGGCTGTGCCCATGAGCCATGGCCACTGAGCCTGTGCATCTGGAGCCTGTGCTCTGCAATGGGAGAGGCCACAACAGTGAGAGGCCCGTGTACTGTAAAAAAAAAAAAAAAAAAAAAACAGACACACAGATCAATGCAACAGAAGACAGAGCCCAGAAGTAAACCCAGGCTTATGTGGTCAGCTAATCTAAGACAAAAGAGGCAATAATATGCAGTGGGGTAAAAAAAGGAGCTCTTCAATAAATAGTGTTGGGAAAACTGGACAGCTACATGCAAAATAATCAAACTGGACTACTTTCTCTCACCATATACAAAAATAAACTCAAAATCAATTAAAGATTTAAATGTAAGACCTGAAACCATAAAACTCCTAAAAGAATAAACAGGCAATATGTTTTTTGACATTGGTCTTAGCAATATTTTTTTGGATATGTTTCCTCAGGCTAGAGCAACAAAAGCAAAAATAAACAAATGGGGCTACCTCAGACTAAAAAGCTTTTGCACAGTAAAAGAAAGAACAAAACAGAAGGGCCACATACTGAATTGGAGAAGATATTTGCAAATGATATACATTAAGAAGGGTTAATATCCAAAATATACAAAGAATTCATACAACTCAACATCAAACAACCAACAACAACAACAACTCGATTAAAAATGGGCAGAGGGCCTGAATAGACATTTTTCCAAAGAGGACATACAGATGGCTAATAGACATATGAGAAGATGCTCAATGTCACTAATCATCAGGGAAACACAAATCAAAACCACAGTAAGATACCACCTCACACCTGTCAAGAATGGCTATTATCGAAAAAACAACAAATAACAATTGTTGGTGAGGATATGGCATAACAGGAACCCCTGTGTACAGTTGGTAGGAATGCAAATTGGTACAACCACTATGTAAAACAGTATGGATGTTCCTCAAAAAATTTTTAAAAAAGCTACCATACAATCCAGAAATTCAACTCAAAGTATTTTTTTCTAAGAAAAAAAACCCCTAACTCAAAAAGACATATGCATCCCTATGTTCATTGTAGTGTTATTTACAATAGCCAAGATACAGAAGAAACGTAAGTGTCCATTGATAGATGAATGGATAAAGAACACACACACACACACACACACACACAGAGGAATATTATTCAGTCACAAAAAAGAATGAAATCTTGCCATTTGCAACAACATGGATGAAACTAGAGGGTATTATGCTAAGTGAAATATATCAGGCAGAGAAAGACAAATACCATATGATTTCACTTATATGTGAAATCTAAAAAATAAAACAAATTAACAAACATAACAAAACAGAAACAGACTCATAGATACAGAGAACAAACTGGTGGTTGCCAGAGAAGAGGTGGGTGGGAGGATGAATGAAATAGGTGAGGGAGATTAAGAGGTACAAACTTCCTGTCATAAAATAAATAAGTTACAGGATGTAATGTACAGCACATATAATAAAGTCAATAGTATTATAATAATGTTGCAATTCTTAAAGTCATCTTTGATTCCTATTTTTTCTCAGACTTCACACATCCAAATGATTGGAAATGTTATTGTGTCTACCTTTTTAATACACACGCAGAAATGAAGAAGAATTGATAAACTTAGGAGATTACCCATGTATAATGAGTCTAAGAAATGATTATCAACAGCAGCTAATAACCCAAAGAGAAACCATCAGAATTATATGCCTCCTAAGTGTGATGTAAGTACACAATACCATCTCTGAAGCTTCCTTGCCAGAAAACCAACTTTGAATTGAATCAAGTCTCTAGACATAACCACAAATTTTAAAGAATTTATAAGAGATAGAAGAACTTATTACCAATAAATTAAACAATAAGGGTACTATTAACATGATCTAGAATGTGGCAAACACAAAAAGACAAAGTTATCCAATGTCTTCAAAACATAAACTCTAAGAGGAAAAGAAAGAGATGAGAGAGAGAAAAATCAAACCTAAAGATTAAAAGATTTAAGGTACACAGCAATGCACCTCCACAAATACAAAATGTGGATCTTGTCTGAATACTGATTCAAACACAAACATTCAAAAATTACAAGACAATTGGGTAAATTTACACATTGAATAGATATTTGATATCCAGCATATAATTAATATTTTAGGCATGATAATTATATTTCAGTTACACTCTTAAATAGTCTTTATGTTTTATAGATATATACTGAAATAAATATAAAGTAAAAAATATTATACCTGGTGATTGTTTCAAAGTAATCAATAGAGAGAGGTGGAAGGGATGACCACAGATGAAAACAGATTGACCATGAGTGAAGAACTCTGAAGGTGGGTAATGAGGATTATTCTACTTCTACTTTTGTTTAAGTTTAAATTTTTCGATAATAAAAATATTTTAACTCTATTAAAATTTACTATTATGATAACTAAAAAAGGCAGTGAAAACATTATTACAGAGATGGCGGCAAAGGACTGACTTAAAGAACTAATAGTATTTTTATTGACATTACAGTAATAGAAAAACAATACATTCTGCGAAATAGAATAATAAAGTACTCTTGCCAAAACTTTATTTGAATGTCTTTTAGGGATAGCTTTTTATTAAAAAAAACAATTGTTAGGACAAACAACTATAATGACTTTTCATTAGTAAAAAAAAAAAAAAAAAAAACTATTTTCAGATTCAGCATACAGGTAAAATTCAATTCATAATTTTCTGAAAACAGGCTAGAGTACTTTCCCCTCTCTTTTCTCACTTCATACCACATGATTTCATGCTATTTTTAAAGATACACAATTTGCCAAGTGGAAAATGTTTTGATGTGCTGTAAAAGATAAAGAGCTTTTTTTTTTTATCCGGGAGTGTTATACACATTAACCTGTTTTGCTTTCTGAGTCTTAATCACATGTGCAATTGTTCATATCTTTTGACTTACTTTGCCCTGATGAAGGAAAAAACCATGCTTGTGGGGAACTTCAGTCATTGAAGTCCTCCAAAGATGCAGCTCCTATAATCAGCCCATGCTCAATGCCAATTATTACCAGAACAGTCCTCCATCATCAGGGCTCTTGACAAGCTTCTGCAAAGCAGACAATTGGCTTGTCTCAATAGCAGCTGCCGATTGTCATCCCCTCAGTTTGAAACTCAAGGTCCTGCTTTGGTATGGAGGCAGAGCTTGCTTGGCAGGTGAAAGATTGCTGAATGGAGACAGCAGTGTCAAATGGAATACGTCTGAAGCCTGTGAGAACAAGGTCACCCTAACCCTCAGTGAAGACCACAAAAAAACCCAGGGACACTGTTCTTCAGATGTGGACTTCAAACCAAAAGGAAAGTGGGCCACCATTACCAAAACTTTTCTCAACCTTCAGGTTAGAGCCTGGAAAATAGAATCAAAGGTCCTCCTCATTTTCTCCTCACCATCCTCCTTACCCAAGCACTGGTTTGCAACGTAGTCAGAAGGCAATAGTAAAATATAGTAACACTGATGAACTTAAATGAGGATGCTTTGCCGTCACGGAAGACCAGTGCTGTATACAGTTTACCAAAGATTGCAAATATTCTTTCTGCTTAATCCACATCACAATCATATAAATTAGCTATGACTAACGAACCACATTTCATGGGTGACAAAATGAGACATGCCGTCTCAGGGACCTGCCCGTGAGCAGACTGCACATTGAATAAAGAGGAACATGCTTTCTCAGGCTTGGCTCCTTCAGTCCTTATGCCATGCACTCTTATGGCAGCTGTTCAATGTGGTGAGGACCAATCCATCTGCCTTACTGCAGTTTTCTCACCCTCCTCTCCCCTAATGCTATCTAAACCCCAAAAATGTAGAACTTCAAACTATTCTCTAACTACCCTGGTTGAAGCCTCCACCTCTCAAGGGCAGCCCAGGACCATGCAGTGATTCGGGGCATCCTGAGGTTCACTCTTGTGGCTGGATGGCAAGAACTCTCCTTGGGGTAGGAATGTACTACCTACCCCATGAACCAGCACACCGGAAAACTATTGGAAAAATGTTTACATTTTTCCAATAAAATCCAGACAATAAATTTGGTTCCTTTTATATTTTTAATACTGCAAATATGTTTGTGATTAAAACAAAATAATGTCTGTCAGAAGGAAATAGAATATACATAGGATTCAACAGTTTCAGGATCCCTTGTCAAAAAAAATTGCATAACTTTAACATAATAATTTGACACTATCTAGATGCCAGAAAGCCCGTAAAACGTAACATGGGTTTTAGCTTATAAGGATGATATCTGAAGACATGTAAGCCAGTATTTATAACCAGATGACTAGGCAGTTCAAAAAGTCACGGACACCAGTACTGCTAAAAGGAGATCAAGGAAAGATGCACATTTTCTTTCAATGAGAGTAGTTCCCAGGTTTGCATAGGAACACAGCCTTGTGGGACTTTGTAGGAGGCCCATAACTGTCCTTAAAAATAGGGAACATTCAAATTTTCTTCCCTCAAGTGTTAAGAGTAATCGTTTAAATAACTTACATAATGAATAGTTTGTAAAGATAACACAAAGGAACTTCCTGAAAGTGTGGTTAGAATATTAGAGTGGATAGTTAGGCCTACTTTAAGAAGTTTAAATTTTATTTAGAAGAGAGAAAGAGGAAGAGGCTACTTGTTATCCCCGATTCACCTGCTCTTTCTCATATTCATGCTTTCACTTGAGGATGGTACTTATCAAATTTGGACTTAAGGAAACAATGACAACCTTTCAAGATTCTGCTGAACTTCAGCTCCTTCCCAGATCATTCTATCAAAACACTCTCCCTTTAACAAAATTGTCATACCTATGAACTGAACCAGCACTTACTGTATATTCTAATCATCACTGGATAATAAATAAAGTTCATTGAAAGAGATGACAGACATAGTTTATGCATGCTAAAAAATATCAATGTTGTTTCCATTCCTATAATAAGTAATGAAGAAAGAATCTAAATTATTTGATCTACCTTATAAAGGAAAACACATATAAGGTAAATAAATATTCTGGGTGATTATATAGAAAATAATAAACATTATTAAGAAAGATTAGAACACTCTTGAGGATTAAAGCAGTTCTAAATGCATACTAGTAATTAATTTTTCTAATTATCAAATGCACTTGAAACTGTGATTGAGGTAGACTGTGAGTTACAAATTTTATTCTGGTGACCTTGAGTTTTTAGTAAACTAAGACTCTCCTATTCAGTTTCACACTGTAACATTTGTTATATAGTATACTGTCATCATTCCACTGAAGAAATTTTGTCAAATTGGTACATTTATATTTACATTCTCACAGGTGAATTCTATCAAACATTTAGAGAAGAGCTAACACCGTTCCTTCTCAAACTCTTCCAAACTATAGCAGAGGGAGGAACACTCCCAAACTCATTCTATGAGGCCACCATCACCCTGATACTAAAACCAGACAAAGATGTCACAAAGAAAGAAAACTACAGGCCAATATCACTGATGAACACAGACGTAAAATTCCTCAACAAAATACTAGCAAAGAGAATCCAACAGCACATTAAAAGGATCATACACCATGATCAATTGGGGTTTACTCCAGGAATGCAAGGATTCTTCAATATACGCAAATCACTCAGTGTGATAAACCATATTAACAAATAGAAGGAGAAAAAAAAAATGATCTTCTCAATAGCTGCAGAAAAAGCTTTTGACAAAATTCAATACGCATTTATAATAAAAACCCTCCAGAAAGTAGGCATAGAGAGAACTTACCTCAACATAATAAAGGCCATATATGACGAATGCACAGCCAACATCATTCTCTATGGTGAAAAACTGAAAGCATTTCCACTAAGATCAGGAACAAGACAAGATTGCCCACTCTCACCACTATTATTCAACATAGCTTTGGAAGTTTTAGCCACAGAAATCAGAGAAGAAAAAGAAATAAAAGTAATCCAAGTCAGAAAAGAAGAAGTAAAACTGTCACTTATCGCAGATGACATGATACTATACATAGAGAATCCTAAAGATGCCAGCAGAAACCTACTAGCTAATCAAAGAATTTGGTAAAGTAGCAGGATACAAAATTAATGCACAGAAATCTCTTGCATTCCTATACACTAATGATGAAAAATCTAAAAGAGAAATTAAGGAAACACTCACATTTACCATTGCACCAAAAAACAATAAAATACCTAGGAATAACCTACCTAAGGAGACAAAATACCTGTATGCAGAAAATTATAAGACATTAATGAAAGAAACTAAAGATGATACAAACAGATGGAGAGATATACCATGTTCTTGGATTGGAAGAATCAACATTGTGAAAATGACTATACTACCCAAAGCAATCTACAGATTCAATGAAATCCCTATCAAGCTACCAATGGCATTTTGCACAGAACTACAACAAAAAATTTCACAATCTGTATGGAAACATAAAGACCCCAAATAGCTAAAGCAATCTTGAGAAAGAAAAACAGAGTTGGAGGAATCAGGCTCCCGGACTTCAGATTACACTACAAAGCTACAATAATCAAGACAGTATGGTACTGGCACAAAAACCAAAATATAGATCAATGGAACAGGATAGAAAGCTCAGATAAACCCACACACATACGGCCAGCTTATCTTTTATAAAGGAGTCAGGAATATACAATGGAGAAAGCACAGCTTCTTCAATAAATGGTGCTGGGAAAACTGGACAGGTACATGTAAAAGAATGAAATTAGAACACTCCCTAACATCATACACAAAAATAAACCCAAAATGGATTAAAGACCTAAATGGAAGGCCAGATACTGTAAAACTCTTAGAGGAAAATATAGGCAGAACTCTCTTTGACATAAATCACAGCAAGATCCTTTCTGACCCACCTCCTAGAGTAATGAAAATAAAAACAATGAAAAACAAATGGGACCTAATTAAATATAAAAGCTTTTGCACAGCAAAAGAAAGCATAAACAAGATGAAAAGACAACACTCAGAATGGGAGAAAATATTTGCAAATTAAGCACCGGACAAAGGATTAATTTCCAAAATATACAGGCAGCCCATGCAGCTCACTATCAAAAAATCAAACAACCAAACTCAAAAATGGGCAGAAGACTTAAATAGACATTTCTCCATAGTAGATAAACAGATTGCCAACAAACATATGAAAGGATGCTCAACGTCACTAACCATTGGAGAAATGCAAATCAAAACTACAATGAGGTATGATCTCACACCAGTCAGAATGGCCATCAACAAAAAATCTGCAAACAATAAATTTTGGAGAAGGTGTGGAGAAAAGGGAACCCTCTTGCACTGTTGACAGGTATGTAAATTGATACAGCCACTATGGAGAACAATATGGAGGTTCCTTAAAAATCTAAAAATAGAACTACCATACGACCCAGCAAGCCCACTACTGGGCATATACCCTGAGAAAATGATAATTCAAAAAAAGTCATGTACCACAATATTCATTGAAGCTCTATTTACAATAGCCAAGACATGGAAGCAATCTAAGTGTCCATCAACAAATGAATAGATAAAGAAGATGTGGCACATATATACAATGGAATATTACTCAGCCATAAAAAAGAATGAAACTGAGTTATTTTTAGTGAGGTGGATGGAAAAAAATAAAATAAAATACAGGGGAAAAATAAAAATGAATTTACATCCTAATGTTATAAAATGCAAAAAGATTATTGAGCAGAACTGCATGAAATTTTCATCCCAAGAGCGTTTTAAGAACTAGATAAGCAAATAGGTATAACCAGAGTCTAAGAGAATTCAAAGAGGAAGGAGTATGAGTTTCCTTCCCACTCCTTGATCCTCAATTTAACCCACTTGTGTTACGAAGAGTAGTGTGTATGTTAAGAATTTTTTCATGATTATAATTAACATTGTGAAAAACTCATTTACATAAATTGGCAAATAATTTACATAGTCATCAAATGTCCACCAAACAAAAACTTGGTTAAAGAAAGGCAAACTCAGAGCCCTGGAGACTTAAACTTAGTATGTTCTATCCAAATTTGCTGAATGACCTTTAAGCCATTTATCTCCTCTTTATCAATTCTTTCAAGTGAAAAAGTGAGATAATAATTCCTAGCTACCTCACAGAGTTGGTGTAAACATCAAATAAAACAATGAATATTCATGTTCTTCATAAAGCATAAAATGCTTACCCAACATAAATCATTATTTTTATCGTGTGAGCAGAATGAGAAAGGAAAGTTTGAGGTCTCCAGCTAATTGTCTTTAAAATCTGAAACACATGTTGTAGTAATTATCCTTTTGTGTATCGCTCTCTCTCTCTCTTTTTAAGAATTCTTGAGTGATGGATGATACAGATCTGAAAATCATTATGCTGGAATATTTCCAGCCCTCCCAGCCACAAAAATGTGTCTATGTATTGCTGCAACTCCCTAATGGTATTAATAGAAGCAGAGGTTCTAGAATATTGTTATGAACTTTTTAAAGGTTCCGTTATTTCTAATTAGTTCATGGATGTTTAAGAAAAATAGTGAGTTTAGTTTGAAGCAACTCAGAATGACAAAATGAGACTTTACTCAAACCCCCTATGTAATTTCAACTCAATTCTAGAGTCATCTGATAAGTTATGTCAATTATTTCAATAAGCAATAAAGAAATTAAAACAGGACATTACATGGGAATTCTCCTTATCATTCTAGACACAGTATTTTGGGAGAAAACTGTTTAACAACTAAACTGTCAGTAGTGAAACTACACCAGCTTATAAATAAATCAGAGATATTTTTTGCCATTGGGCTCCAAAGTGAGGTACACACACACCAGAAGATATATAAGAGAAGCTATAGAGGTATTGGAGAACATACTAGAACTTCCAATATTTATTCGAAAGTCAGTGATCAAGCTCTATTAATATTTTATATTTAAACTTACAAAGTATCTGTTACTAACATAAATAAATATACCTGTATTTATGTCGCTGGGTGCAAGTTTGTTCAAATAGTTCTTATTGATAGAGTCGCAAATCAAAAAGTTTGGAGAAGAACAGATTTAGACAATAAGGAAAATTTTACATTAGGTTACATTCTCTCTAGAAGTTACTGTAGCAACTTCTTAGAATAACAGTAGTCTACAAAGAAAAAAATCACATTAAATAACAATGTTAAGAGTAGAAAATGACTCATGGGTCTAATTCAGCATTACTTAAAATGGGTAAAGGTAACGATGAGGAAAATAAGAAAGAACACAGAAGAATGAGAGAAAGAGGAAGGAAGGAAGGAAGGAAGGGGGGAGGGAGGGAGAGAGGAAGGGAGGGAGGGAGGGGAGATAGAGAGGATTGAGGGAAGGAGAGAAGAGGAAAGGGAAAAGGATGAAAATTTTCTGGAAGACGAAGCAGAAATAGTGTAGGAGTAAAGGCTAGTGATTTACTACTAAACAATGACAAAAAATAGAAAACATTTTAGCAGCTGATATACTGTTTTGAAATTTCTCTGACTTCAGAAAACCATCTTCTATGGTTTCCTCAACTAGAGACAGTCCAGAAAATTCAGGTGCAAAGTGGTGTGAAAGCAAGTGTTCTCTAGTGTGAAAATGAAGTGAATAGAGCTGCTATTCACATATTTTCTGCCATGTTGTTCTGCCTCTAGTTCTGTACAGTCTCTGGTCTGAAGAAGGAGGCAACAAGCTACTGTGAGTCTTACTTCTTCCTGGAAACTATGAGTTGTACAACTGGAAACAAATCATAGTTCAAGACCATTAAACCAAGAACCAGAGAACTTGGACTCTAGAACTATTTCTGTCAGAGTATAACCTTAACAATGCATTAACTTGAAAAGGTGGGGTTGTGTCCCTTCTGTAGAACCCTAATGTTGTCACTGACTTCTAAGTTCATAGCTCTAATTGATCCTATATTATTTCATCACATTAATTTGAAATGTGACTGTTGGGGAAAACTTGTACAGCATGTAAGTCTCTGTGATTTATTATATTATTTCCTCTATGAACTGCCATATGTACCAAATGTGAACATGAAATTCATTCATACATTCATTTAGAAAGTATTTATTGATCCCCTAAGATTTTCCAGGTACTGTGCTAAATTCTTCACCTACAACAGTGATTAGAAATATATTTTTCCTGTACTCACAGAGCTTAGGGGCTGCTGGAAAGCAATTATACAAGTAATATGCTAAGGACTATGATGTGGATTCAGGTTGTGTAGAGCCACACAGCAGAATATTTAATCTTGATTTAAACAGTTAAAAATTCCTGGAAGAATCAACTAATAAATCACCCTGAAATATGAATAAGAATTGGCCCAAGAAGGGTGATGAGCAACACAAGATAAAAAGAAATCATTGGCGCCATACAGAGCAAGAAGAGACACATTTAGAAATCAAAAGTCAGGGCTGCCATGTTTGCAACTCTGGGGAGAACCTCTGAAGTCATAGCCCACTTGGCATCCCTTGAGCTGTGCAGTCTACAGTATACGTGGTGTAAGACACACCTCTTCCAGACTTAGTTCATTATGGTTGGGTGAGAAGTGTGAATGTGGACATGGAGAGGTAAAAAGGGTCAAATATAAAAGGACAATATAATCAAAGTGTTGGAGTTTGGGTCGAAGTATTTTAAGCAGAGAAAGGAAACATAATCATATCACCATTTTGCAGTGACTCTCCCTGTATCTTGTGTCTGAGGCTTTTCCAGATTCCAAGCTACCATGCCAGCCCATGTGCACCTAATAAAAGCCTGGCTGGGTTTGCCTTTCCCCAACAAAGCTTCTCTGCCTATGTCAAGCATATTCCTGTGACTGCCTGGGTACCCACATGCAGTAAATATGCTGAGGGGTGAAAGTAGCTTCATTATCTGCTAGGATCAGCCTTTCTGTACTTTATCGCACTTTGACATTTTTATTTCCACAGCTCTTTGATAGTTTTAAGGAAAAAATTGACTCTTTAGTTTAGACAATGTTGTTGCATTGTTACAGCAAGAGTAATGGTCTTTCCCGATATATTCTGAGGTACTACAAACTAACTGAGGGTAGAACTCACTACTTCTATTTTTTTCTGTTTGGAGAGGTTCCCTATACGGCATTCTTCACTTAGGAAAGCTCCAAACAATGCCAGATTATTACAGCCCTGATTATCTAATAAACATGCCATCCTATATTACACATTTACATACATTTATAAATCCATTATGTGGGCAAACAGTGTAGTCGACATTTTTCCCTTTAGGGATCATCAACAAGTTACAGTAAAGTAAGTGCTTTCCAAGTGTGAATGACAATGGTCAATCTGTTTACTCCTTTGACATTATGAAGATCATGATAATGGCTAAAGCCTGTGTAACGGATACTCGATGGGTACACATTCTCATAACCCATCCTTTTACTTAGGCACACAACCAGCTGCAAGCATTTGTAAGCTGACAGCTGATGCTTCCGCTGTCTTCTATAGCTCTCATCTGCATCCCTGGGGCTTCTCTGTCACCACCTTATCAGACTCCTTTAAGGACTGGCAGAGATTTTTTAAGGAACATCCATACTGTTCTCCATAGTGGCTGTATCAGTTTACGTTCCAACCAACAGTGCAAAAGAGTTCCCTCTTCTCCACACCCTCTCCAGCATTTATTGTTTGTACATTTTTTGATGATGGCCATTCTGACTGGTGTGAGATGATATCTTGTTGTAGTTTTGATTTGCATTTCTCTAATGATTAATGATGTTGAGCATTCTTTCATGTGTTTGTTGGCAACCTGTATATCTTCTTTGGAGATATGTCTATTTAGGTCTTCTGCACATTTTTGTATTGGGTTGTTTGTTTTTTTGATATTGAGCAGCATGAGCTGCTTGTAAATTTTGGAGATTAATAAGAACTGGCAGAGACACTCTGACTTATGCACAAAGCTGAGGTGTGGGGAACCTAACACCACAGGGCAATCCTTGACCAACTAGGAATGAAGGGAAGCAGTGGATAAACACTCCCTTCTGTCATGTCTTGCTGACCACGTCTGAGGCACAGCTCCTCAAGGGTCTCTAGACAGCTCCTCGCTGTCTCTAGCTGACAGCGCTCCTGTCATCCACAGAGGTGATTAGCTCAATGAAATACCCCTGGATGGGCTTTCTCTCTTGCCCTGTGTCTCTCTTCCTGGGGCCCTAGGACTCTTTCTTGGGATCACTTCTCAGAATAAACTGCCTGTATGTAAGCTCTCATATGAAGCTCTGCTTTTTGGGGCATTAATGTTAAAACAGCCTGGGAGGGTTGACCAACAATTATAGATGGAAGAAAATAGAGATAGAGGCAGTTCATGATTTCAGAGATGTGAAAAGACTAAAACCATCACCACCGTGTCAGGTAACAACATATCGTTACAGAAAAAATCTCTAACAAACTATTTAGTGCATTCATTTCCTGCAGTGACACATCCCATGCTGACAGTATCTGAATGAATAGTTTTAAAATTTAAAAATGCCAAATGTTTTTAGAAAAGTTGGGACATACTTTGAAATATTTCTATCTTAAATGTTAACACTTTAACACACATACAAAATGATCAACTGCATAAAATAGTGCTATTCAAAAATATTGTAGAACTCAAAAAATTCACAGAGCACCACAGGTTGTTACATCTGATAAGACACAAATGTTTTGTAATGTGTAATGAAGATCTACCTTCACGTGTGTGTGTGTGTGTGTGTGTGTGTGTGTGTGTGTGTATGTGTGTGTGTGTCCCAGGCAAAAGAGCCTTCTTACTCCAATCTACCCTAAACCACCTACAAGCCCGGAATGGAGGAATGGAGACTGTGTGATGAGGGTGAATGTGGTCACTCAAATGGCAGCTGGAAGGCTGGGCAGCCATGGTGACACGGAGGAGTAGCTGATTTCCATCAACCCCTCACTCCCACTATTCTCCTCAAATAAAGCTACTACTACTGTTATCTGTGTTATTATTCATATTCTACTACTACTAATAATAATAATCTTTTATATGGACAATTGATATTTTATTAGTAAATTTTTAATAAAAACCTTTTTGGAAAACATTTCTATTTTTTTTTTATCTCTAACCTAAAATATAAATAAAAATTTAAGCAAATATAGCTCTAAGACAAGTCCTCCAGGTATCTCTTCTTTCCTGACAGGTCGTATCTGATTGTTGCTCCTGTAGAGAAGTACCAGGATCAACAAGTAGAGCAGCAACCTCAGTGAGACATGATGGTGGAGTGAAACAAAGCAATTCAATAAGAATGGAGTTAAAGCTAAAGATGTGAAAGATATTTAGGGAACTTAGTGATTGATTAGATGTGAGGGATGACATATAATCTAGCACATACTATAAGACATTAGTTTTATATTCCCTTCCAATCCATTTCTAAGAATAGCTGCTAGTGAACTGCTTTGTGTAGATGACAAGGAGTCTTAATTAGGGTGAAAAAAAACTTGGGTGATCAAGAGAGAAGGACCTGGGAAAAGCACAGAAATGACAATCATTCAATCTGTGTAGAGGATTAAAGACAGAAAAGGCATTTGTAATCAGATAAAGTCTGACTAAGAGAAGTACAGTCAACTCATATCTAACTGGAATAAATACAGCTTCATGTAACTCACTGGTTCTCAATGAGGGATGAATCTGCCCAAGGGCATTTGGCACTGTCTGGAAATATTTTGGGCTGTACTGGAGGGTACTACACAGTGGCCAGGGATTTTCCAAACATCCTTTAATGCAGAGGACATCCCTCTACAACAAAGAATTATCCAGCACAAAATATCAATAGTGTCAAGGTTGAAAAAATCTTGGACCAAACCCTCATTAAATGCTGGATTTCACTGATTTTTCATGTAACTCACTGGTTCTCAATGAGGGATGAATCCGCCCAAGGGCATTTGGCACTGTCTGGAAATATTTTGGGCTGTACTGGAGGGTACTACACAGTGGCCAGGGATTTTCCAAACATCCTTTAATGCAGAGGACATCCCTCTACAACAAAGAATTATCCAGCACAAAATATCAATAGTGTCAAGGTTGAAAAACCCTGGAACCCACTGACATCAGAAATATGAAATCCAACATATAGGCACTTGTTATGTTGTGGAAGTCACTAAGAAAAGTAAGTCACAGGCCCTGCCATGAAGAAGAGAATATTTAAGTTCATTAATTTTCAATATAAAAGCAGGTATGAATAGTTCAGATAATAACAGTAAGTATGCCATAAATCACTATGTCTATGATTGCTGAATAAATGGTACCAATGATAAGTGCTCTGGGCAGTTGGGAGATTTTTCTAGATTGGAGAGCAAAAATCAGCCTAGAAAAGACTACAGTTATCTTGTGAACAAGGCAAAACCTGAGGGATCCTGAGAAGAGATAAGTTAAGATTTAGCTCCTCAAAGAACCAGAGGTCATGTGACAGATGCAACAGCACACACCTGAGCCTGATTTGGGGAAAGTTCAAAAGTTGTCCAGAGAATAAAGGATATAATTCTTTGCTTAACCATAGAGCCAATTAGGCTGGTAAATAGTTTAAGGCCAGATTGTAGAGAGTCCTATTTTGTTTAACTAGAGGTGGAGTTTGGAGCAGTAGACTAACAAAATGAAATCTGTATTTTAGGAAACAGAATTATGTGACAGTGAGTGGAATTGACTATCGGAAGCACTGTGAGCAAGGAGAGAACTCAAGATGGATACAGTGTTCGTGGTATGACAATAGATTCTAGCACCAAAATGGTGGCTCTGAGAAAGAAGAAAGGAGGGATAAGAAAGGCAACTTGAGGAGTGAGGAATGGACAGGACTATTCAGAACTTATAAGGGCAAAGAAGAGTACATAAATAAAAGCAATTTGTTTTATTTAAAAGATTAAAAATTGACCTAAGCTGGGCTTCCCTGGTGGTGCATTGGTTGAGAATCTGCCTGCCAGTGCAGGGGACACGGGTTCGAGCCTTGGTCTGGGAAGATCCCACATGCCGTGGAGCAACTAGTCTTGTGAGCCGCAACTACTGAGCCTGTGCATCTGGAGCCTGTGCTCCACAACAAGAGAGGCCGCGATAGTGAGAGGCCCGCGCACTGCGATGAGGAGTGTCCCCCTCTTGCCGCAACTAGAGAAAGCCCTCGCACAGAAACGAAGAGCCAACACAGCCAATAAATAAATAAATAAATAAATAAATAAAAAAAAAAAAGAAAGAGAAAAAAGAAAAATTGACCTAAGCCAATCTGATCTTTCATCCACTGTGATTCTTTTTGTAAATAATGGTAGATTCTGGTAATTATAAGTAACGGTGCTTTATACAATGATGATGATGATGATGACAACAAAGACAGTAATTATATCACCTATCTCTTAGGCACCGCAGAGAATTCTCTTGGCCTCACCTGGCTCTTATTCCAGCCCCTGGGCAGTGCCAGTCCTGCATAAACTCTCTCCAGCTTCCTGTAGGTGCCTCCTGACAGTGCCTTGTCCCAGGTCTGTACTGTATTTCTCCTCCCTCCTTACCAAGGGCTTTGCTGAGTGGAATCCCATAGTAATCTACTTGATGCCCATATTTGTACAATCTGAAAGTACATGGGAGTTAGTACTCCATGGGGGCACACATTAACCAATCAAGGATGGAAGCCAGTCGATATATACGCTCTATCCCCTCCCCCATCTTCAGGGGATCCCAGGGCAGAGTTTCTACTGCTTCCCAGGTGGTCCTATTAGATCAAGAAACCAATCACCTGCATCTATTAAGTGGCCAACTTAATGAGGCATCCTTACATTGCCTTTTTCTTCCTTTTGCTTCCTTCCACCTGTCACTCTCACCTGGATCTCTGTGGTCACACATTCTAATTAAGCACTTGCCTTTAACTCTTGTTTCAGGTCTGCTTTATGAAGAACCCAGATAAACGCAATGGTGATGATGATGATATGATGATGATGGCAGTAATAACTAATATTGTTGATATTGCTAAGTGTCAGTCACTATTACAAGCACTTTCACCCTGTTACAATCCTATATGGTTGGTATTATTATTCCCGATTTTACAGATGAAGAAACTAAGGCTAAGAGAGGTTCCTGCTTTTCTTCTTTGATAAGTTATTTGACAGTGACTTGTTGATGAGCCTACAGATACGTATTCTTTTTCCCTCTCCAAACAATACAAGAGAAAAAGAGGGGGAAAATAGATGGCTACATTAAATGGATATTTCTAGTTTGTTTTGGTAACAGAGGTAACACTGATTCCTGAATACATTACAAAGTAGACTTTGAAATTACCTATTATTCATTATCACCTCATTAATTCTAGTGTTGAAATAATTTATTTATGACTATCCTTCTTTTGAGAAGGTATCATCAATATAAGATTGATTTCTAAAATTTTAGAAATAATGACAGTTCTGGAGACAGAATAACAAACACCTTGTTGAGTAACAAAGTCACATCTTTCAGGTATACTTTAGCTGTTTCTGGCAGTCTTCGGTATTTTAGGGATATCTTAATGATGAATCTCCAAATTATAATATGAAAAATGAAATAAATAAATATGCATGAAACATTGTTTACATTTCTCCCCGAGGTACTTAATTTTGTGCTTGTGCCACAAACAGCACACCCAGACTTGTGTCATAATCTTTATTTAAAAAAAAAAAAATTCTCCTTTCTGGGGAATTCCCTGGTGGTCCAGTGGTTAGGACTCAGAGCTTTCACTGCTGTGGCCGGGTTCAGTCCCTGGTCGTGGAACTAAGATCCTGGAAGCCACATGGCATGGCCAAAAACAAACAAACAAACAAAAAAAGAAACCCTTTCCATAATTGGTGCTTCCTACTGATTTAGCGAATTCTGCACCAAAATCCAGGTTCTAATAACAAGTAGGGGCCTCCTAGATATTTATAATGTAACAATACTCAGAGGCATTCTTTAAATCAAAATTAATCAAGATAAAATAATTTGTTAAGAATCACTGAATATTTGTTCTGGAATAAAAATGATATAGTTTATGAACTAGTAAGTATAAACATTATTATAAGCACAGTGGATGTAACATATTCTGTAAGTTGTTTATTTTTTACTCAGTCTCACTTCAAGGAATGCGTGAAACACTGGCCAAGAATAGTCAAGTATGATGCTGCTATCTTGCTCCTGTTCAGATCTGCTTTCTTCATCTAATACTCCTCCTTGGTGTGCCACACCTCCTGCATGCTCTGTGATCTCCATTGCAGTGATCACTTTCTGGTATCAGAGCTTCTCATTCAAGCGCCATAACATTTTGTGTTTCTCTAGTTATGAATGCTTAGAGTTTACATTTAAGTTCATCAACTGACTGATGCTAAACTTTTAAGATTTCTTATCCTTGAAAAGTGTTGTAAAATGTCACACCATTACAAAGAAAGGACACCTTTCCCCTGCACATGTTCTCATTTGTACCACTTCTTTGAGCCTCTGGAAGCCAGCATCTTTCTGACTACTTAATTTGCAAGTTGCATACTCTGCACCATGCCTCAGACAGAGTTTTGGAATGAAGTAGATAGAACTGAGTTTGGAAGTACAGTTGTGAATAATGGAATTTGAAGATAACTGGGAATAGTTGGTAGACTTGAGTATGTGAGTGTTTTTAAATACTGATGACACAAACAATAGAAACAAAGTTTAAAAATAAACATCAATATTTAAAAAAGACAAATAGAAAGTAAAGAGCTCTTGCAAAATAATAAGAGAATGATGAAAACTACAGTAGAAAAAGTTAAAGCACATTAAAAGGAAATTTACAGAAGAAATATAAATGATCAATACACCTTATTAAGGCTTAAAATAATAATTAAAAAAATACTAATTTGGGGGACTTCCCTGGTGGTGCAGTGGTTAAGAACCCACCTGCCAATGCAGGGGACACGGCTTTGTCCCTGGTCCAGGAAGATCTCACATGCCAGGGAGCAAATAAGCCCATGCACCACAACTACTAATCCTGTGCTCTAGAGCCCGCTAACCACAACTACTGAGCCTGTGTGCCACGACTACTGAGCCCACATGCCTAGAGCTCTGCAACAAGAGAAGCCACTGCAATAAGAAGCCCGTGCACCACAATGAAGAGTAGCCCCCACTTGCCACAACTAGAGAAAGCCCGCACACAGCAAAGAAGACCCAACGCAGCCAAAAATTTAAAAAAGAATACTAATTTTTAAAAATGAGATTCCGGGCTTCCCTGGTGGTGCAGTGGTTGAGAGTCTGCCTGCCGATGCAGGGGACGCGGGTTCATGCCCCGGTCTGGGAAGATCCCACATGCCGCGGAGCGGCTGGGCCTGTGAGCCATGGCTGCTGAGCTTGCGCGTCAGGAGCCTGTGATCCGCAACGGAAGAGGCCACAACAGTGAGAGGCCCGCGTACCACAAAAAAAAAGAGATGCCAAGCCTGTAAAATTGTCCAATGTTTGAAATAATCTCCATCATTTGTGAGGCTATTAAGAAATAGAGACTCTCATATACTACTGTTGGCAGTATACATTGGAACATCCTTTTTCAGGAGCATTTTTGCATTACAAATATTTCAAAAGCACACCTTGCGACTTAGAAATTCAATTTGTTAAACATTTCCTAAGGAAATAATTACTTAATTACATAAAGGTGTAGCCATGTTGATGTCCTTTACAATTCTATTTATAGTTGCAAAAACAACAGAATCAACCTAAATAATGATACTTTATGCAACAAAATATTGTATAGCCACTAAAATCGTGCTATGAAAAAATCAATATAAACTGTAAACTTTTAAATGTAGTCTACAAGCAATGTTATAATCTTATCTTAGAATGAAAGATATATGCATCTATTTTTTTTTAAAAATACAGAAGTATATGTGAATCTGATAAAGAATGTGTGTGTGTGTGTGTGTGTGTGTGTGTGTGTGTGTGTGTGTGTGTAAACAGAATCACTTTGCTGTACACCTGAAACTAACAGAACATTGTAATCAATTATACTTCAAGGGAAAAACGTTTATGTGACAAAATACCAAAATGTTATCAGGGCTTGTGCCTAGATAACGAGATTTTGGTTGAACTTTTTAATCTCTTTTTTCAAATTTTCTATAGTAATAGTGGATAACTTGTGAAATATATTAATATAGAAATATAACTGAAGTATTGAAAGAAATTCCTGTAGGAGAAAAACTTTTTGTATGCCAATCGAATTATTCGGAGAGGTAAATATTAATTCTTTTGAATAACTCCTACTCTACTACAGCTTACAAATAACAACTTCTTGATGCTTTTAAAATATGTATGTGATTTCAATAGAGGTAGATACTTTCTAACATAAATACTGTACTTGGAAGACTTCCAGTTTAAAAGAGCATGCAGTTAACAGACCTTGATGCAACATTTCTAAATTTCCCATAAAAGTATTTGCAAATACCCTGAAAAATGCAAGAACATATAATGCTACAAATATTTGGTCTGCAAGAAGGTACTTACTTATTTACTTACTTAGGGAACTAGACTGAAGGATGAAATTAGTAGCCCTCCATGCCGTATCTGCCTGAAAATATGTCTTTTGTTCCCCTAAAGGTCAGCCAAGTGCCAGGGAAGGCAGCACAGCGAAATGGCTAAGAGTAGGGACTTTGGAGTGAGGCAGTGCTTGCAAGGTTAGACCAAGTGCATTCGAAGTTGACATCCAGGGTTTATGGCAACTTGCTGGAAATACATTTTTAACAGAAGGATAAAGAGGGGAGAAAAGAAAATTCATAATACCTTGAATATTTTCTACATGCAGAAACAAAGGACAACTGTTGTCTTGCTAATCAAAAGGTAAAAACCAAAAATATATCTTTAAGGATTAGAGAAAAGGGCACAGATATGAGTAGCCTTAGGAATTTAAAATTGGTGGAACAATGTAGATAATTATGAGGTGGCTTCCTTTTTGGCAGTTAATTTGGATACATTAATCATAATCAACTCTCTTTAATCAGAAATTGGGATTTCCTGAGGACTTTTCATTAATTGCAAACCAGAGCGGTAGGCAAATTATTCTTCACTGTAGATCAGAGTACTCCTTTGTGGGTTATGTTCATATCCCACAGAATTAAGTTCAAATAGAATTTTTACTGAATTTTGCTATTATATTACTACATATCTCTCATTAATTCATTATTGCTAATAGAAAACATATGTGTCCTTAAACTGGCATCCCATGAAATGACAGCTGATGAGTGAAAGTGAGCTTTAGCAGGTACAGCTGGGAGCATGTAGGTGAGTGGTTGAAGGGCTGATGTTTTATTCAGCACAGAACCAGTTACACCAGCTCCATAATCTCTATTTTGTGCTGTCTTCTAATGACATTAAAACAGATTCTATTTCTTTATAAGATATAATGTTTAGCTTTTCTAATTTTACTTTTATAATGAAATTGAAGTAGGCTGTGTGCAGTCGTTTGGATAGAACTACAAGTGCCAACAGTTATATTCTTTCAATTAAAGAGCAGTCCTTTTTGTTTAACTTTAGTAAGTGGTCTGATAGCTTTATGTGAAAATTTTCTACCTCTTTTGTTGGAATTTGACCAAAAGTCTTGAAACTGCAAGTGAAACTGATTATCGTAAATGGATAATTCTCAGAAAGAAAAGTTTAATCGTAATGCAATTATTTGAGTTAACGTTTGTGTTTGATGATATATATTACATATATGGGTAATTACCCACCCTTTTGATATTTACATTTAGTAATTCACGTTCTTCACTGTGTAAGGCAGTTTAACCAGGGCAGTGGCTTCCAGAATTACTCTTCACTTTCACCTTGAACTTCTTGAAAACTCTGTGTAAGAGGTAGCCTTGTTCCGGCAAAAGCAGCAGCGTAGGACTCAGTGACCAAAATCTCTTGCAGGTTTTGAAGCTGCCAAAAGCACACAATTTTGCCCAAGTCCTTTAACTCTCCAAGTCTCTTGTTTCTTCGATCATAACATTAACAAATGGTAATTATTAATTATGTTACTACTGTTATTAAAATAACAGTGGCTAACATTTATTTGGTAATTGCCATATGTCACATAGTACTCTGTAAGACTTCAGTTAATCACCACAAGGACTCCATGTACAGTAAGAGTTATTTTCCCATTTTACTGATGAGGACCCTGAGGTACAGAGAGGGTTAGAAACTTGCTCAAGTTCTCATAGCTAGTAGAGGGCAGGACCAGAAAATTAACTAAGGTCTAAATAGTAATAAAATATATTGAAAGGCCCCTTCAATTCTAAAATTCAGATTAAAATAGGGATCACCTGCTGAATTATAGCTCTGCATAAAGGTAAGACTGGCTTTAAAAAAAATTGTATGAAAATTATACTTATGGAACAAACACATTACCCATAGTTCTAAAAAGTATCCTTACCGTAATAACTTTATAATGATAGCTAATATAGTTTATTTATAAACCTTTTTCTTTAAGTTACTATTTGAAAGGAGAATGACCCGTAATTTTTATATAAAGTACAAGGCATTGTAATATTACTTCTTGTTAATTTTCAATTGACCATTTTGCTCTTTTAAGTCATGTATACTATTACCATCTGTGCCACTTCTGGCTGTGCAATTGGAATCTTTGAAAGGTACTTTCATTATTCGCAAAGGCAGAAACAATAAAACTGTGTTCATATTACATTTAGTAGGGCATATACTCTAAAAAGTTTAGTCAGAGTAACAAAAATCACATCAATTCTAGTTATTGTAAGCCTAGAAATCTCTTAAAATTAGACTTCACTGAAAGTCAATTCGAGGGTTTGAGTCTCTTGGTAAATCAGGACTGTCTCACTAAACTTCCAGGAATAATGGAATGTTTTTATATTGATAGTTTTCTTCACACCATGTTGAAGCTTACCCCCATGCCTTTGCTCATGCTAAATTTTGACTTGTAATATTTTCTTCTCCTTTGTAAACTCTTACATCTCCTTCTTTTATTCTTTAAGACTCGGCTTTGTTTCACCTTTTTCTAAAACATCTTCTTCATGCCCCACTAAAATTGACACATACCCAGAACAAAATGGTGCTCTTTTATGGAGCTCTCTATTGCTGTACGTACTGCATTACAGTACAATTGTCTGTTTATGTATATTTCTTCCCTACAAGATAGTGTATTACTTGTTTCAAGCAGACTTTGTATGTAGAAAAAGAACCATAAATTCTCAAAGGCATACGATAATAACTATGTTTCTCACAGATCTGTGAGTCACCTGGTAGTTGGTTGATCTAAACTGGCTCAACTGGCCATTTCTGCTTCAAGCTATGGGTCCAGCTGGGCTTGGCTTCTTGCTCAGGTCTGTATGTATACTACTCCTGAGGCCCAGTTTCTACTTGTGGTGATGGAGAAAAAAATAAATCAAGCCCCACTGCGCAAGCACATTTTATGTTACTGCTTTCATCACACCAGCTAACATCCTTTTAGCAAAAATAAGTCACATGGACAAACCCAAACTCAGAGGGGCAGAGAAATATACTCTACCCCTATGACCCCATGACAAGGCTATGAATGCACAGAATCAATTCAACGGAGTGAAAATTTGTATCCAATAAGTAAAATACCATGTAATAAATACCCTCTCTAATTCATCTTTATTTGTATATCCAATGCCTGGAATTGTACTTAACCATAGAGAGTACAGAAGACATGTTTGAAGAAGAAATGTCTCTGACATAGCAGTCCCCACACTCATCCATTTCATGAAGCATACTCCAAATCACATAAAACTGCCAAAGGACTGAAACAGAAGATGATGATCTGTTCACTTTAATTTACTGAGACATGAGACTTTCAATAGCTCCCAAACAGAAATACAAAGACTTTCCTACAGTAAACTGCTAGGTTATAATTTTGACAAAGGAGCAGACAGCAGTAGCCTTAGAAATGTAACTCATTCAGATATCATCTCACACCAGTCAGAATGGCCATCATCAAAAAATCTAGAAACAATAACTGTTGGAGAGGGTGTGGAGAAAAGGGAACACTCTTGCACTGCTGGTGGGAATGTGAATTCACACATCCACTATGGAGAAGAGTATGGAGGTTCCTTAAAAAACTACAAATAGAATTACCATATGACCCAGCAATCCCACTACTAGGCATATACCCTGAGAAAACCATAATTCAGAGTCATGTACCAAAATGTTCATTGCAGCTCTATTTACAATAGCCCGGAGATGGAAACAACCTAAGTGTCCATCATCGGATGAATGGATAAAGAAGATGTGGCACATATACACAATGGAATATTACTCAGCCATAAAAAGAAACGAAATTGAGTTATTTGTAATGAGGTGGATAGACCTGGCATCTGTCATACAGAGCGAAGTAAGTCAAAAAGAGAAAGACAAATACCGTATGCTAACACATATATATGGAATTTAAGAAAAAAATAATGTCATGAAGAACCTAGGGGTAAGACAGGAATAAAGACACAGACCTACTAGAGAATGGACTTGAGGATATGGGGAGGGGGAAGGGTAAGCTGTGACAAAGCAAGAGAGAGGCATGGACATATATACACTACCAAATGTAAGGTAGATAGCTAGTGGGAAGCAGCTGCATAGCACAGGGATATTGGCTCGGTGCTTTGTGACCGCCTGGAGGGGTGGGGTAGGGAGGGTGGGAGGGAGGGAGATGCAAGAGATATGGGAACATATGTATATGTATAACTGATTCACTTTGCTATAAAGCAGAAACTAACACACAATTGTAAAGCAATTATACTCCAATAAAGATGTAAAAAAAAATAAAAATAAAAATGTAACTCATTCTTTTGTGTTTGTGGTGTATTGTTTCCCAAATGGCAACAACAACCCCTCCTTTCTCATGTGCCTCTTTGCAATGCGACTATGCCACTCCTCCCATCAAGGAATGGAGTCTATTTCTATTCCCTTTGAATCCATGACTTGTTTGACCAATAGAATATGGTGGAAGTGACCCTGTGCAGTTATGAGCCTATGTCTTCAAAGTCTTGGAACTTCTGCTTTCGTTCCTTCAGAATTCTCTTTTCATGTAAAGAAACTCAGGCAAGGCAACTAAAAATGCAAGACTATGGGAAAAGAGGCAAGACACTTGGTGGAAAAGCCCTGCTGACATTTAGCACCGAGGTCCCAGAAATGTGAGTAAGGCCATCTTGAATCCTTCAGCCCCAGTTGAACCACCCAAGCCAAGACCAGATGAGACAGAGACAAGCCATCCCCAGTGAGCTCTGCCTGAATTTCTGATCCACAGAACCATGAGTAATAAAATAGTTATTGTTTTAAGCTACCAAGTTTTTAGGTTTGTAGCACAGCAATAGATATCTAAGAGTTTTTAAGACCATCTTGAAAGAAGAGAAAATTGATGCTGCAAAGTCTGAAATAAACCAACTGGAATCATTTTACAAATAACTGTTACAAAATTGCTTCATCTGAAGAAAAGTACATTTTTTATTAAAAAGCAGACCTCCCACTATTTCTTGTCTAAACTTGAATGTATGGATATAAATATTATTCAGTTTAACTTAGAAAAATCAGCAAGTTGTCAGAGCATTTTAAACATTAAAAATGTGATACAAATGATATACTTGAGTATATTACAATTTTAAATGTTTCTGCTTTTATCTAAATAATCTTTGTACCATTAAAAAATCTCCAGTTCCTATAAACTTAAAAATTAAACACTTAACCTCATGTAAAAATAGTAATCCATAAGTAAGAAATTAGAAAAACTCAATTCCTAGCAAAAATTCAATGGGCTACTTTTGGAAAAGGTCCACTGATAATATAAACTTAAACTGATCTTCTGAAAGGTGTGATTCAAATCAAGAAGAGGTAACATTTTTTAGGAATACTTTTTTCCATCTGAGTGAGATGAAAATGCACTCATGTGGATGCCAAACTTCTTTAAAGCTTGTGTAATGAATGTAAAAGTAAACACATTTCAAGTTTGAATTCAATTCTAACTGAATATATTACAGGGCAAGTATGTCACATCCAATATTGAGGAAAACATGAGGCTTCTTAGGAAGTGTAAACATTTCTACTTTAGCAAGTCTAATCTGATTTATCATCATCAGTAAGTACCAAAAAAAAAAAAAAAAAGATAGTTTGGAAAGCTTCCAAGGATCATTAAAAGTGACAAAAAATGCTATTAATTTTGCATTTTGACTATAGAATTAGAAACAGATCATGTTAGTTAAGGTTACACTTGTTTTGCATTATATTTCCTAATATTTTATTATTATTAGCTCCTGGCAACCTGTTAAAGAGAATCTCTCTCAATTGTGATCCTTCTTTCTGAGGAAAAATGACACTGTTCATGATGACTATGGAGGGACTGGTGGGGGCATGGAGGGAAGAGGCATAACCAAGAGTCATTCCATGCTCAGTACTCTTATAAGAATGATCCTGTGACAGTCCCCTCCATCTGCTTTTTGCAGTGCATGTTGTATCTTAGCTTTTCCCTTTGAGCACTATAGACAGTTCAAAGTTTTGCTCAGAAAGATCCACTCATCTTTGGATATTATGCATAAGCTACCCTATCTGCTACTTATTTCCCATCAACCACAGTTACAGCATGTAATTTGAATGGTGCATCACTGCATCCTTAAACCATTGTTTCAGGTCACCATTGCTCTCCTTCAGCTTATGAGAAGTTTGTGGCTATTTGTGCCTGATCCTTTATCAGGTCCATTTCAGTCAAGAATGACATGAGTTTTGCCATGATGAGCTTCCATTCAAGACACTGTCCTGTTGCTGAGCTAATTAATAAGACTGGATGAGCTTGAATATGTTGCTTAACCTCACTAAGCCTTATGTCTCTTATCATCTATGAAGGTTATAATTTTTGCTGTGTCTGTTTCTCCCCACTTCTGGACACATGGTGGATCCTGCTTCCTTCTCCTTTTATATTGGGTGTGGCCAGGTGACTGGTTTTGGCCAATAAAATGTAAGTAGAAGTGGCATACGGTACTTTGGGGCAGAAATTTTAAGTGTCAGTGTGCAAGGTGCCATGTTTCCTTTCTAACTTGGCAATTATGAAAGCATATATTGAAATGAAGCCTCTATCTGCCTGTATCTCTAAGTAATTAGAATGAGCACAGCTCCCGTCAACAAGGATAGACACGCACCATCTATTATTTTAAGCCACTGAGATTTGAGGGTTGTTTGCCGTGAAGCATAATCTAGTCTGCGGCATCTTGCTCAATCTGAGTACAGCTTTCACAATGTTTACTAGGAAACATTTTCACAAAAGCATCTCCTGATCTGCTGTATTTATGAGAAACGATGTCTCAAATGTTCAACACACCTCTCCCAAGTACAGTGCAGCAAAGAAGGCAGAACATAAAAAGACCACACTCATCAGAGCAGAGAGAAAGAGGGTGTCTTGTGAGCAAGGAGAAGAAATTCACTTTGGGAGGAGCTTCAAGATGGCGGAAGAGTGAGACGCAAAGATCACTTTCTCCCCCACAAATACAACAGAAATACATATACATGTGGAACAACTCCTACAGAACACCTACTGAACTGTGGCAGAAGACCTCAGACCTCCCAAAAGGCAAGAAACTCCCCACGTACCTGGGTAGGGTAAAAGAAAAAAGAATAAACAGAGACAAAAGAATAAGGACGGGACCTGCACCAGTGGGAGGGAGCCGGAAAGGAGGAAAGGTTTCCACACACTAGAAGCCCCTTCGCGGGCAGACACTGCTGGGGGCGGAGGGGGAAAGCTTCGGAGCCATGGAGAAGAACGCAGCAACAGGGGTGCAGAGGGTAAAGCGGAGAGATTCCCGCACAGAGGATCGGTGCCAAATGGCACTCACCAGCCTTGGTCTGCTTGAGGCTTGTCTGCTCACCTGCCGGGGCAGGCAGGGCTGGGAGCTGAGGCTCCGGCTTCAGTCTGAGGGCAGGGAGAGGACTGGGGTTGGCGGCGTGAACACGGCCTGCAGGGGCTAGTGCACCATGGCTAGCCGGGAGGGAGTCTGGGAAAAATCTGGAGCTGCCAAAGAGACAAGAGACTTTTTCTTGCCTCTTTGTTTCGTGGTGCACAAGGAGAGGGGATTAAGAGCGCCTCTTAGAGGAGCTCCAGAGACGGGTGCGAGCCGCAGCTATCAGCGCAGACTCCAGAGACGGGCATGAGATGCTAAGGCTGCTGCTGCAGCCACCACCAAGCCTGTGTGCGAGCACAGGTCACCATCCACACCTCCCCTCATGGGAGCCTGTGCAGCCCATCACTGCCAGGCTCCCATAATCCAGGGACAACTTCCCCAGGAGAACGCATGGTGCGCCTCAGGCTGGTGCAACCTCACGCCAGCCTCTGCCGCCACAGGCTCACCCCTCATCTGTACTCCTCCCTCCCCCGGTCCTGAGTGAGCCAGAGCCCCCAAATCAGTGGCTCCTTTAACCCCGTCGTGTCTGAGAGAAGAACAGACGCCCTCAGGTGACCTACATGCAGAGACGGGGCCAAATCCAAAGCTGAACCCCAGGATCTGTGCGAAATATTTGTCCTAGGGTTCTGTCCATCCGTTTTGTTGTTGTTGTTTTACTTAAAAAGTTTTTTTTCTAAAAAAATTTTTTTGTAATATAATTATTTTTTTATTTTAATAACTTTTATTTTACTTTTATTTTATTCTCTTTCTTTCTTTCTTTCTTTCTTTCTT
>NW_020175052.1:0-15825 GCF_003031525.2 Neophocaena asiaeorientalis asiaeorientalis
GGCAGGCGGATTCTTTACCACTGCACCACCAGGGAAGCCCCTTCCCTCCACTTTTGAAGCCAACCCAATTACTGTCATGGTGATTTTGAAGAAAGAATGGTCTCAAAGCTTATATGTAAGATTTAAAAACCAATCTGCTAGTAGAAAATGTAGTATATAAACTTACATTCAATGACCTATTCTTTGTTTAAAGATCTGATTATCAGAAATAGATGAACAGGAGGTGAAAGTGTGGATATGGGTAACATGGTCTTTGGAGTCAGACCTGGCTAACAATTCCTCCATAAAGTAACTATATGACCTGAATCCGAGTTGTGTGTGTGTCTGTAAAATGGAGGTACCTCCTTCCTCAGAGTAGTTATTAAGGATTTTACAAGATGACATGTGTGTGTGTATATGTGTGTATATATACATCCACAAAGTAGGTACTCAGTAGTTAGTAAAGGAGAATATGGGTATTAAACCAGAGTCCTACGACAGACACCAAGTGATTCTCTAGGGTTTTGAGCCAAACAGACCTAAATTAGAATGCGATCTCTGCCACTGCCATGTATGGTCTTACTGTGGTTCCAAGTAAAAAGGGTTACTACATCTCTTCTCCTACTCCAAGGCTATATAACAGCCTGAGTAGCGAACCTGAGCCAGTTTAAGCCAGTCACAAACAGGGCACATACTTGACTTCATATACATCTACTTAGTATATGCAAAGAGATTTGTGGTCAAGTGGACCTGGAATCTGGTCACTATCTAGCCATGTTATTTGGGGAAAATTACATAATCTCTTTTTGGCTTCTCATCCTTCAAATGACTTTTGCCAAAGTCAGCATATTTCAAAGACTAAGTAGCAAAACTTTATTTTTGTTAAAGGCTGATTTTTCTTAGGTATTTGCAATGAAAACAGCTGCAGGTCTCAAGGGTACAGTTCCACATTTCCATAATGGAAAGAAATAGATTAAAACTATTTTAAAACCTTTCATAACAGATACTTAATGCTTTTATGGTAGAGAAAAGATACCAAAATATAATATTCCCAAAAGCACAACTCTGTAAAAGCTAGTTTTATTCTTATAGGACTCAAAACTTTAATGGCATTCCCATAATACAGTCAGAAAGTAGAACAAGCCCTCAAGAAAAAAGCAGAAATGCCAAGATCTTCTCCAACCACAATTATTTTTAATCTGTGAAACAATTTCCTTACAAATTAAGTAGTTTTTAGAGTAGTGACATTTATTATTGATGTGGTCTGTTTAATATGACTGTAGTCAGAACAGAAGTCGGGTCCGTTGTTCTTCCAGAAATTGAAAAATGTATCATCATTAAGATAAGGAAGAGAAAGATTTGGATCCATCTTTTTGGGACATGTAAGGTGAGAGTGAAGTCTCACAGTTGCAGAATTTGTGGATATTGCTGGAGGAATTGGAGATGCTCTCTAGTAAGCGGGTAATCCCTCTTCCCCGAACACTGCTGTTTTGGCCAGATGTTTTCACCCCAGATGGGGAGTCACCTAGGATATTAAAAATACAAGAAAAGAAATACAGCAGTTTTATAGTCTTAGAGATCCCTCAATTGACTCATCCTACTGCAGGCCTTTTCACTAAGCCATGATTAAATGGATCGTCAATAGGGGAGATAGTTCTTAGAGTAAAGGCAAAAAGGCTTAACAAGAATATTCTTTTTAAGTCCTGGAAACCTTAATTGAAGTTCTTCAGGGACCATTTGAAATTTCATGTCACTAGCTCTTTTAAACTTTACCATTTCCCCAAAAGACGCCCTCATATCAAAACTATAAAACTACAGCTGCTACAAAAGTAACAGGTTTTATTTTAAAGGCCCTGAACAAAATTCTGAATAAATTAAATTTTATCAAAGTGATACAAAAATCTACAAATTAAGTGCTTATGCCAAGTAAAACTCCCAATTCAACAAGATTCTTATACCCTAAAGCCAACTTAGATCATCTGTTTTCAGGATCATAAAAAGACCCTAAACTCTTTGAGGTGCCTTCTTATTAAATATAAGATGCTTACCAGTGGGTGTGTTTGATCTCTGTTCCTGATTAGAAGAGCTGAAATGAGAGAATCCTGGACTCTGAACCCTTAGCTTCTATAAGTAACAACAACAACAAAAAAAACCAGGGGAAAACATGTTTATTATCGGATCATCTACTTCAAATTACTCTTTAAATACAAACTAACACCCACTTTTCCAATGTCTGATCAACTTTTGAAGAGTACTGCTGTGAAGGGGAGCAGAGGGCAATCTTTGAGGGGGAAATTACAGGGTCAAAAAAGGGTGTTTTTTTTTTAATATGAGATTATAGCAGGTTTCCTGATAAGAATGACTCAGAACAGAGAGAAACCCTGATGAAATTATTAGAGCCATGTCCTTAGGTAGGTAAGAGAATGAGAATAGAGAAATAAAAGGATTGGTCTTATATGGAAACACAGACAATTCATGCATTAGAGTATATGGTAGATGCAATGGTAGGAATATGGAAAACCTCGATTGCTTCTATTTTCTCAGAGAAGGAGGGGATACGAGCATCAGCTAGAACAAGGATGAAGGAAGAGGTGATGGAAGTTTGAAGTGAGAGAAGATGAGAAATAACTGTCTAGGAGAGTGGGAGATTAATCAAACTAGAGAAATGGACAACTGCCAGGCAAGGTTAAGGGCTCACTTGAGGTTGGTGGTGATGAATATTTAATAACACCAGTCAGTATGATAGTTTCTTTTCAGCCTTGGTTAGCTTCAAATATATAACAGAGTAGGTGAAGAGTTGATTTAATGAGGGTTAGTGTTTGTCAACCAACTATGATGAAGGATGAAGGGCCAGTGGAGTTCATAGTGCAAGTGAGTGAAAATAATGGAGCAAGGAATCTAAGCTGGCAAGGAAGGAGGTGAAGGGCAAGGTGGGGAGAGGAGACACAAGGCTGAAGCACCTGTCTATGTGTGAATGGTACCCCTGGAGTTGTGCCATGCAGTGACCCTGCAAAGGAGGGCAGAACAGTGGAGGCATACAATGAATTGAAGGTCCCAGGAGAGATCAAAGAACTGTTGGCACTGATGTACCAGAGAAAGACAGTGGTAGTCAGAGAGTAGGATGCTTGAAATTGAGATTATGGGGAGATGCCATTGGGGCCTAGAATATGATCACGGGAGTGGATACTTGATGTATGGCAGGGGACAGGATCACTGGAGAAGGGCAAATCAAGGAACTGAAATGTCAGGCAGCTGGAAGGATCATCTATAGGGAAACTGAAATCAAGAATTCTGCCAGGAATATTGTTTGATCTCCTGGCTCAGTGTTGCTCTAAGAATGAGGATGACCAACTCAGGGGCCTATTGAGTCCAAGAAGGGGTTATCAGGTACTACAGCCTGAATGGCATGTGATTCAAAGCCTAGGGATTTTAGGGAGAAGGCAGAAAGAAGTCTAGAGGCCATAAAGTTAAACAAGGACAACTACTTCAAATCTAAGCCTGTGATAAATGAGAGAGAAAAAAAAAGTGTCGCTAACAAGGAAGCAGTATCTTTCGAGGACAGCCAAGTTTTAGTTACAAGCAAGGAGGAAAACAGACCTTCCCAAGAGGAGGTTGAAGACATGAGATTTTGCTGATAACTGAGATTGAGAAGACCCACAAAGTTTTTCAGGAGTTGGGGAAGGATTAGAAACAGAATCAGCCTAACAAGATGAGTGTGGCAGATGAGCAAGGATCTAGGTATCCTGAGCTTCCACTAGTGACTGATGTGAACAATGAAAAGAGGGGTAATGAGACACAATCTGGTAGTCTCAACACAGATGGTGATGATGGGGCTAAGGCAGTGTTTCTCATCCTGGGTACTACTGACATTTTAGGCTAAATAATACTTTGCTCAGGAGGCTGTCCGTACATAGTCAGGTGTTTAGCAGACTTACTGGTATCTAACTACCCGCTGTATGCCAGTAGCACCCCCTCCCCAGCTGTGACAACCAAAAATGTATCCAAGTGTTGCCAAATGTCCCCTGAAGGACACGAAATAGGTCCTAGTGGAGAAACACTGGGTTAAGGGTTGCCAGTAGACAGGAGAGAGAAGAGTCTTGCCCAGAGATTATATGGAGAGCTCTTTTTTATTTTTAAAATTATCATGGAGTAAGACAGACTTCTTTGGTGTGTACAAGAGATTCGTGAAACCACCATTGCAATCAGGATACAGAACCATTCTATCACCTCAAAAATTTCCTATCCCTTTACAGTCATACCCCCTGGGAACCACTGATACGTTCTTCATCATTATCATTTGTATTTAACAATGTCATATAAACGGAATCATACATTACATAACCTTTTGAGACTGCTGCTTTTGCTAAGCGTAAGTAATGCCTTTGAGATTGATCCTAATAGTTGTTTTATCAATAGTTCATTCCATTTTGGGGTTCCCTTTTCACTATTTTATTAACTATTTAAAAATAGAACATAGTAGATAATAAATGTTACTAAGTCAGAGGTCTTAGTACTTTCATATACTGCTGCATTTAATCCTACAACGACTACTAGCCCTTATTATTATTCTTGTTCTACAGATACGGAATCAGCACAGAAAGTTCAAATAACTTGCAGAGAGTCACACAGCCTAGGTGTAGCAGAGCCTGAAGTGAAATTTAGGAATTCTAACTTGAAAGAGCCCATACTCTTAATTGCTATGCTCTTGGTAGTGTAGAGAGGCCTACTAGTAAGTAAATACCAAGGAGGGAAGAGGGGTGGTAGGGAAATTAGATAGCCTCTAATCAAATCCTGAAGTAGATATTTAAAATATCTACTTCAAAAATGTGTGTCACATAATTTTTGGAATAATTGTTTGGATGTGTTTTGTATAAACACTAATGCTAATTTTAATTTTCTTTGTTAAGTACAGTAGGAGAATATACAAGGAAGAAAAAGGATTTTTTGTAAGATCCAACTGGATTAAAAACTGACATTCCATGAAGGATCAAAAAAAATTTTCAACAGAAGAGAGAAGCAAACAAAGGCCTGATCTTGAGAGACTAGCAGCCCCGAAAAGTGAGCTCCTTACCTGGTAACGCCCTGCATCCAATACAACCATTTTGGGTGTCACACTATTGCTGGCCTCATAATCTTGAAGTGGTACATGAGCCTCTGTGAGCTGGATTCCAAAGAGAGTGGCCAGAGAATTACTGATGCAGTATCTTTAAAAAGGAATTTAAAATGTTTATTATCAGAATCTTATCTAATTCATTCTAAAAGCATTCACATTTAAAAAATTTCTGACAAAGCATGTGAGATATTGTTGTAAATTGGGAAAAAAGAAATTTAGAGATTTGGAGAAGAAATGGGAATAGGTAGCAGTACATATCATAAAACTGGTCATTACTGGTAAGCAATACTTTGATTACCAAATAAAATTTCAGATCCATTATAAGTGAATGGGAATGAGGGGGAAGAGCACCAGAATTCTCAAATATTTAAGGCAGGGAGAGGCAACAACAGCAACAGGGCAAAAACTTAGAAACACTTATTCATCCTCAGATCAACTATCATCAGCTGTGTAAAGGGATTACCAGAGCTTCCACAGAACTGAGGCTGCAGGTACTTTCCCTACAAAATGAGAAAAGGGTCTATATGTTTTCAACACCTTCACAAGGAAGTGCTGTTCTTAATGACAGTAGGGAACTTCACTTTCCTACAGGAATCCTAGAAGAAAAAAATTTCAATAGGTGCTTCTGAAGGCTCAAATTGCTCAGGTGGTAACCACCAGACAAGTAGTGACATGGGCAGAAGAATACAAGTAACATAACTAAAAAAACCTTTGTTTTAAAAGACAGTTGTGGAAATAGAGGTAAACAGTGATGCACCCTGAATGCCAAAGCAACAACAAGCAAAGTTGCAAAGAATTCAGTGCAGAATAGAGCATTAGGAAGAAACTCCTTTCTCCAACTTACGCAATTTTCTTGCAAACAGCTAAAGCACAGAGGACAATATCATTTTCTTCATGCCACTTGCACCTGTACAGAAAAAAAAAAGACTTTAATATCCTCATCTAACTGAAGCAGCACTGCTTATGGGTTTTTATGTGCCAGATTTCTACCTTAGTGTCAGTTTCTTAAATGATTTCAACTATTACTCAAAGATTAAGGTCTCTAATTTAACACATAAAAAGTAGACTTTTTTAAAAACAAGTTTTTAATGTTACCTCCTCTGATGCAAATTCACGACGCATTACAAACATGCAGCTATAACAGATTTTACCTTGAAAATCTATATATGTATTTATATATATATAGAAAATCTATATATAGAGTGTAGTTAACATATACTCATTAAACACACATTTACTGAGGACATACTACTTACCAGGCATTGTCCTAGGCACGAGAGATACAGTACAGAATGAAACACACTCTTATGCACACAAAACTTACTTTTTAATGGGGAAGTCAGATCAAAAGATATGTAGGTATAATAACATAGTAAGTTAGATGAGTTCTAAGAAGGAGAAAAACAAGAAAAAGACATGAAATGCAAGAGAAGGGTGACATTTTAGATAAGGTAGGCAGGAAAGGTGTCACTGAGGAGTGGATGTTGGAGTGAAGACATCAAGAGGGGATGTTGGAGAGGAAATGACCAACAACATACTTTCATGACGAGAGCCACTATAAGCCTGTATATCTTTCCCCTGAGTGCATAAGTTATTCGAGACTCAACAGTACTACCTGTATAATAGAAACCTTCTCTGAACTTAGCAAAAATCTTCACTTAGAAATTATAAACACACTAAACAATAAGTGTAAAAAGTCCATTATCTGCACTTGTTATTTAACTGAATGGAAGGCTATCTAAAAATAAGATTAAGAATTCCCCACTGCTTTTACAAAAAGTGATTCAATAAATGATTCATAAAACTAACTCTAAAATGAAGGCTTAAGTTAAAACTAAATCTAAATCAAGGCACCAGTCCCTCCCACTGGGAGGCCTGCACAAGCCTCTTAGACCAGCCTCACCCACCAGGGGGCAGGCACTAGAAGCAAGAGGAACTACAATCCTACAGCCTGTGGGACTACAAACACAGAAAGTTACACAAAATGAGACGGCAAAGAAATATGTTCCAGAGGAAGGAACAAGATAAAACCCCAGAACAACAACTAAGTGAAGTGGAAATAGGCAGTCTACCTGAAAAAGAATTCAGAATAATGATAGTAAAGACAGTCCAAGATCTCAGAAAAAAAATGGAGGCACAGACCAAGAAGATACAAGAAATGTTTTAACAAAGAGCTAGAAGATAAACAGAGCTGAACAATAACTGAAATGAAAAACACACTAGATGAAATAAATAGCAGAATAAATGAAGTAGAATGGATAAGTGAGCAGGAAGACAGAATGGTGGAAATCACTGCTGTGGAACAGGATAAAGAATAAAAAGAAATGAGGACAGTTTAAGAGACCTCTGGGACAACATTAAATGCACCAACTTTTACATTATAGGAGTCCAGAATGAGAACAAATTTGAAGAGATAATAATTGAAAACTTCCCTAACATGGGAAAGGAAACAGTCACCTAGTCCAGGAAGTGCAGAGAGTCCCAGGCAGGATAAACCCAAGGAGGAGCATGCTGAGACACACAGTAATAGAACTGACAAAAATTAAAGACAAAAAGATTAAAAGAAACAAGGAGACAAAAAAACAAACAACCCAATCAAAAAATGGGCAGAAGACCTAAAGAGACATTTCTCCAAAGAAGAAATACAGATGGCCAGTAGGTACATGAAAAGATGCTCAACACTGCAAATCAAAGAAATGCAAATAAAAACTACAATGAGGTACCACCTCATGCCACTCAGAATGGCCACCATTAAAATGTCTACAAACAGTTAAATGCTGGAGATGGTGTGGAGAAAAGGGAACCTTCCTACAGTTGGTGGTAATGTAAGTTGGTGTAGCCACGGTGGAAAACAGTATAGGATGTTCCTCACAAAACTAAAAATAGAATTACCATATGATCCAGCAATCTGACTCCTGGGCATATATCCAGACAAAATTACAATTTAAAAAGATACATGTACCCCTACGTTAATAGCAGCACTATTCACAACAGCCAAGACATGGAAACAACCTAAACGTCCATCAACAGATGAATGGATAAAGAAGATATGGTACATAAATACAATGGAATACTACTCAGCTATAAAAAAGAACGAAATAATGTCATTTGCAGCAACATGGATGGACCTAGAGGTTATCACACTAAGTGAAGTAAGTCAGAAAGATAAAGACAAATACTATATGATACTATATGATATCCCTTATAGGTAGAATCTAAAATATGACACAAATGAACCTATCTATGAAACAGAACAAACATCAGGGACATAGAGAATAGACTGGTGGTTGCCAAGGGAGAGGAGGGTTGGAGAAGGTAGGAGTGGGAGTTTGGGATTAGCAAATGCAAACTGGTGTATACACAGAATGGATAAACAACAAGGTCCTACTGGATAGCACAGGGAACTATATTCAACATCCTGTGATAAACCATAATGGAAAAGAATGCGAAAAAGAAGGTGTGTGTGTGTGTGTGTGTGTGTGTGTGTGTGTGTGTGTGTGTGTGTGTAGCTCAGTCACTGCTGCACAGCAGTAATTGACACAACATTGTTATTCAACTGTACTTCAATGAAAAATAAATTACAATGCTTAAAAAAAAAGAGCAACAAGGGCAAGGCAACAAATAACATACAAGAGAATCCCCATAAGGTTATCAACTGATTTTTCAGCAGAACTCTGCAGGTCAGAAGGGAGTGGCACGATATATTTAAAGTGTTGAAAGGGAAAAGCCTGCAACCAAGAATACTCTACCCAGCAAGGCTCTCATTCAGATTTGATGGCAAAATCAAAAGCTTTACAGATAAGCAAAATCTAATAAGAGAATTCAGCACTACCAAACTAGCTTTACAAATAAATGCTGAAGGAACTTCTCTAGGCAGAAAAGAAAAGACCACAACTGGAAACAAGAAAAGTACAAATGGGAAAGCTCACCAGTAAAGGTAAACAAACATACAGTAAAGATAGGAAATCATTCACACACAAATATGATATCAAAACCAGCAACTGGGAGAAGAGTACAAATGTAGGATATTGAAAATGCATTTGAAATAAGGGACGAGCAACTTAAAACAACTGTGCATATATATACATACTGCTATTTCAAAACCTCACAGTAACCACAAACCAAAAGTCTACAATAGATATACACACAAAAAAGAAAAAGGAATCCAAACATAACACTAAAGATAGTCATCAAATCACAAGAGAACAAAAAGAGGAAGGGAAGAGAAAAGACCTACAAACACAAATCGAAAACAACTAACAAAATGGCAACAAAAACATATCAGTTATTACGTTAAATATAAATGGATTAAATGCTCCAACCAAAAGACAGACTGGATGAATGGATATAAAAACAAGACCTATATATATGCTGTCTACAAGAGACCCACTTCAGATCTAGGGACACATACAGACTGAAAGTGAGAGGATGGGAAAAGGTATCCCATGCAAATGGAAATCAAAAGAAATCTGGAGTAGCAATACTCATATCAGACAAAATAGACTTTAAAGACTGTTACAACAGACAAAGGAGGACACTACATGATGATCAAAGGATCAATCCAAGAAGAGAATTTAACAACTGTAAAAATATACATAGCCAACATAGGAGAACCTTGATGTAGCAGCCATAAAAGATGAAATTGACAGTAACACAATTAACAGTGGGGGATTTTAACACCTCACTTACATCAATGGACGGATCATCCAGACAGAAAAATCAATAACAAAAGACAGGCCTTAAATGTCACATTAGGCCAAATGAATTTAACTGATATTTATAGAGCATTCCATCCAAAAGCAGCAGAACACATTCTTCTCAAGTGCACATGGAACATTCTCCAGGACAGATCACATGCTGGGCCACAAAGCAAGCTTGGGTAAAGTTAAGAAAACTGAAATCAATTAAGCATCTTTTCTGACCACAACACTAGGAGATTAGAAATCAACTATAAGAAAAAAACCTGTAAAACAACAAAAACACACAGAGGCTAAACAACATGCTACTGAACAACCCATGGATCACTGAAGAAATCAAAGAGAAAATCAAAAAATACCTACAAATGAAAACAAAAACAGGATGATCAAAAATCTATGGGACACCGCAAAAGCAGTTCTAAGAGGGAAGTTTATAGCAATACAATCTTACCTCACGAAACAAGAGAAATCTCAAACAACCTTAACTTACACCTAAAGCAACTAGAGAAAGAAGCACAAACAAAAGCCAAAGTTAGTAGAAGGAAAGAAATCATAAAGATCAGAGCAGAAATAAATGAAATAGAGACCCCCCCAAAAAAAACCCAGAAAAGATCAATGAAACTAAAAGTTGGTTCTTTGAAAAGATAAACAGAATTGATAAGTCTTTAGCTAGACTCAAAAAGAAAAAAAGGGAGAGGGCTCAAATCAATAAAATTAGAAATGAAAAAGGAAAAGTTATGGTGGACACCACAGAAATACAAAGGATCATAAGAGACTACTACAAGCAACAGTATGCCAATAAAATGGACAACTGAGAAGAAATGGACAAATTCTTAAGCAAGATATAACCTTCCAAGACTAAGTAGAATAGAAAATACAAACAGACCAATCACAAGCACTGAAATTGAAACTGTGATTTAAAAACTGCCAACAAACAAAAGTCCAGGACCAGATGGCTTCACAGGTGAATTCTATCTAACATTTAGAGAAGAGTTAACACCTATCCTTCTGAAACTGTTCCAAAAAATGGCAGAGTAAGGAACACTCCTAAACTCATTCTATGAGGCCACCATCACCCTTATACCAAAACCAGACAAAGATACCACAAGAAAAAAATTACAGGCCAATATCATTGATGAACATAGATGCAAAAATCCTCAACAAAATACTAGCAAACTGAATCCAACAATACATTAAAGGGATCATACACCATGATCAAGTGGGGTTTATCTCAGGGGCACAAAGATTCTTCAATATCCACAAATCAGTAAGTGTGATACACCACATTAACAAACTGAAGAAAAAACATGATTATCTCAGTAGATGCAGAAAAAGCTTTTGACAAAATTCAACACCCATTTATGATAAAAACTTTCTAGAAAGTGGGCATAGAGGGAACATACCTCAACATAATAAAGGCCATATATGACAAACTCACAGCTAACATCATTCTCAATGGTGACAAACTGAAAGCATTCCCTCTAAGATCAGGAACAGGACAAGGCTGTCCACTGTCTCCACTTTTATTCAACATAGATTTGGAAGTCCTAACCACAGCAGAGAAGAAATAAAAGGAATCCAAAAATGGATTAATTATAAAATTAATACACAGAAATCTGTTGCACTTCTATATACAAACAATGAAAAATCAGAAAGAGAAATTAAGGAAACAATCCCATTTTCCATCACATCAAAAAAGAATAAAATATCTAGGAATAAATCTACCTAAGGAGGCAAAAGACCTGTACTCTGAAAACTGTAAGACACTGATGAAAGAAATCAAAGATGACATGAACAGATGGAAAGATATACCATGTTCTTGGATTGGAAGAATCAATATTGTCAAAATGACTACACTACCCAAGGTAGTCTACAGATTCAATGCAATCCCTATCAAATTACTAATGGCAGATCTAGAACAAAAGATTTAAAATTTGTACAGAAACACAAAAGACCCTGAATAGCCAAAGTAATCTTGAGAAATGAAACGGAGCTGGAGGAATCAGGCTCTCTGACCTCAGACTATACTACAAAGCTACAGTCAACAAAACACTGCTGGCAAAAAGACAGACTTATAGATCAATGGAACAGGATAGAAAGCTCAGAAATAAACCCACACACCTATGATCTATTAACCTACGACAAAGAAAGCAAGAACATATAATGGAGAAAAGACAGTCTCTTCAATAAGTGGTGCTGGTAAAACTGGACAACTACATGTAAAGGAATGAAATTAGAACATTCTCTAACACCATACACAAAAATAAACTCAAAATAGATTAAAGACCTCAACGTAAGACTATATACTATAAAAGTCTTAAGAGGAAAACATAGGCAGAACACTCTTTGACATAAGTTGCAGCAATATTTTTTTGGATCCATCTCCTTGAGTAATGAAAATAGAAACAAAATAAACAAATGGGACCTAGTTAAACTTAAAAGGTTTTGCACAGCAAAGGAAACCATAAACAAAACAAAAAGACAACCCACAGCATGGGAGAAAATATTTGAAAATGAAGTGATCAACAAGGGATTAATCTCCAAAATATACAAACAGCTCATGCAGCTCTGTCAAAAAAGCAAACAACCCAATCAAAAAATGGACAGAAGATCTAAAGAGACATTTCTCTAAAGAAGACATATAGATGGCCAAAAAGCACATGAAAAGATGCTCAACACCACTAATTATTAGAGAAATGCAAGTCAAAACTATGAGGCATCACCTCACCCTGGTCAGAATGGCCATCATCAGAAAGTTTACAAACAAATGCTGGAGAGGGTGTGGAGAAAAGGGAACCCTCCTACACTGTTGGTGGGAATGTAAATTGGTACAACCACTATGGAGAAGAATATGGAGGTTCCTTAAAAAACTAAAATTAGAGCTCTCATATGATCCAGCAATACCACTCCTGGGCATATATCCAGAGAAAACCATATTTTGAAAAGATACATGCACCCCAATGTTCACTGCAGCACTATTTCCAATACCCAAGACATGGAAGCCATCTAAATGTCCACTGACAGAGGAATGGATAAAGAGGATGTGATACATATACAGAATGGAATATTAGCCATAAAGAATCAATGCCATTTGCAGCCACATGGATGGACCTAGAGATTATCATACTAAGTAAATAAGCCCAGCAGAAAGACAAAAATCATATGATATTGCTTATATGTGGAATCTAAAAAAATTGATACAAATGAACTTATTTACAAAACAGAAACAGACTCACAGACTTAGAAAACAAACTTATGGTTACCAAAGGGCAGAGGTGGCAGGGGGGATAAATTAGGAGGCTGGGATCAACATATATACACTACTACATGTAAAATATATAATCAATGAGGACATACTGTATAACACAAGGAACTCTATTCAGTACTCTGTAATAACCTATATGAGAAACAGAATCTGAAAAAGAATAGAGGCTTCTGGGAAGACGGCAGAAGAGTAAGACACGGAGACCACCTTCCTCCCCACAGATACACCAGAAATACATCTACACGTGGAACAACTACAGAACACCTACTGAACACTGGCAGAAGACGTCAGCCCTCCCAAAAGGCAAGAAACCCCCCACGTACCTGGATAGGGCAAAAGAAAAAAGAATAAACATAGACAAAAGGATAGGGACGGGACCTGCACCAGTGGGAGGGAGCTGTGAAGGAGGAAAGGCTTCCACAGACTAGGAAGCCCCTTTGCGGGTGGAGACTGCGGGTGGAGACTGCAGGTGGCGGAGGCGGGAGCTTCGGAGCCGTGGAGGAGAGCACAGCCACAGGGGTGCGGAGAGCAAAGCAGAAAGATTCCCGCACAGAGGATCAGGGCCGACCAGCACTCACCAGCCCAAGAGGCTTGTCTGCTCACCAGCCGGGGCGGGCGGGGCCTGCAGTTGAGGCTCCGGCTTCGGTCGGAGCACCGGGAGAGTTGGCGGCGTGAACACAGCCTGCAGGGGGTTAGTGCGCCATGGCTAGCCGGAAGGGAGTCCGGGGAAAAGTCTGGACCTGCCGAAGAGTCAAGAGACTTCTTCCCTCTTTGTTTCCTGGTGCGTGAGGAGAGGGGATTAAGAGCGCTGCTTAAAGGAGCTCCAGAGATGGGCGCGAGCCGCGGCTAAAAGCACGGACCCCAGAGACGGGCACGAGACGCTAAGGCTGCTGCTGCCGCCACCAAGAAGCCTGTGTGCGAGCACAGGTCACTATCCACACCCCCTTCCGGGGAACCTGTGCAGCCCGCCACTGCCAGGGTCCCGGGATCCAGGGACAACTCCCCCAGGAGAACACATGGCACACCTCAGGCTAGTGCAACGTCACGCTGGCCTCTACCACCCCAGGCTTGCCCCGCACTGCGTGCCCCTCCCTCCCCCCGGCCTGAGTGAGCCAAAGCACCCGAATCAGCGGCTCCTTTAACCCCGTACTGTCTGAGCGAAAATCCGGCGACCTACATGCAGAGGCAGGGCCAAATCCAAAGCTGAACCCCTGGGAGCTGTGAGAACAAAGAAAAGAAAGGGAAATCTCTCCCAGCAGCCTCAGAAGCAGCAGATTAAAGCTCCACAATCAACTTGATGTACCCTGCATCTGCGGAATACCTGAATAGACAACGAATCATCCCAAATTGTGGAGCCGTGTGGATGAAAGGCTCTTGGTGCTGCAGCCAGGAGTCAGTGCTGTGCCTCTGAGGTGGGAGAGCCAACTTCAGGACACTGGTCCACAAGAGACCTCCCAGCACCACATAATATCAAATGGTGAAAATCTCCCAGAGATCCCCATCTCAATGCTAAGACCCAGCTTCACTCAATGACCAGCAAGCTACAGTGCTGGACATGCTATGCTAAACAACTAGGAAGACAGGAACACAACCCCACCCATTAGCAGAAAGGCTGCCTAAAATCATAAGTGCACAGACACCCCAAAACACACCACCAGACATGGACCTGCCCACCAGAAAGACAAGATCCAGCCTCATCCACCAGAACACAGGCACTAGTCCCCTCCCCCAGGAAGCCTACACAGCCCACTGAACCAACCTTAGCCACTGGGGACAGACACCAAAAACGACAGGAACTACGAACCTGCAGCCTGCACAAAGTAGAACCCAAACACAGTAAGATAAGCAAAATGAGAAGACAGAAAAACACACAGCAGATGAAGGGGTAAGATAAAAACCCAACAAACCTAATGAAGAAGAAATAGGCAGTCTACCTGAAAAAGAATTCAGAATGATAATAAACATGATCCAAAATCTTGGAAATAGGATAGACAAAATGCAAGAAACATTTAACAAGGACCTAGAAGAACTAAGGACAAAACAAACAACGATGAACAATGCAATAAATGAAATTAAAAATACCCTAGATGGGATCAATAGCAGAATAACTGAGGCACAAAAACAGATAAGTGACCTGGAAGATAAAATAGTGGAAATAACTACTGCAGAGCAGAATAAAGAAAAAAGAATGAAAAGAATTGAGGATAGTCTCAGAGACCTCTGGGACAACATTAAACGCACCAATATTCGAATTATAGGGGTTCCAGAAGAAGAAGAGAAAAAGAAAGGGACTGAGAAAATATTTGAAGAGATTATAGTTGAAAACTTCCCTAATATGGGAAAGGAAATAGTTAATCAAGCCCAGGAAGCACAGAGAGTCCCATACAGGATAAATCCAAGGAGAAATATGCCAAGACACATACTAATCAAACTGTCAAAAGTTAAATACACAGAAATCATATTAAAAGCAGCAAAAGAAAAACAACAAACAACACACAAGGGAATCCCCATAAGGTCAACAGCTGATCTTTCAGCAGAAACTCTGCAAGCCAGAAGGGACTGGCAGGACATATTTAAAGTGACGAAGGAGAAAAACCTGCAACCAAGATTACTCTACCCAGCAAGTATCTCATTCAGATTTGATGGAGAAATTAAAACCTTTACAGACAAGCAAAAGCTGAGAGAGTTCAGCACCACCAAACCAGCTTTACAACAAATGCTAAAGGAACTTCTCTAGGCAAGAAACACAAGAGAAGGAAACGACCTATAGT
>NW_020175052.1:15888-57879 GCF_003031525.2 Neophocaena asiaeorientalis asiaeorientalis
TAAAAAAATACCTAGAAACAAATGACAATGGAGACACAACGACCCAAAACCTATGGGATGCAGCAAAAGCAGTTCTAAGAGGGAAGTGTATAGCAATACAATCCTACCTTAAGAAACAGAAAACATCTCGAATAAACCACATAACCTTGCACCTAAAGCAATTAGAGAAGGAAGAAGAAAAAAACCCCCAAAGTTAACAGAAAGAAGGAAATCATTATAATCAGATCTGAAATAAATGAAAAAGAAATGAAGGAAACAATAGCAAAGATCAATAAAACTAAAAGCTGGTTCTTTGAGAAGATAAACAAAATAGATAAACCATTAGCCAGACTCATCAAGAAAAAAAGGGAGAAGACTCAAATCAATAGAATTAGAAATGAAAAAGGAGAAGTAACAACTGACACTGAAGAAATACAAAAGATAATGAGAGATTACTATAAGCAACTTTATGCCGATAAAATGGACAACCTGGAAGAAACGGACAAATTCTTAGAAAGGTATTACCTTCCAAGACTGAACCAGAAAGAAATACAAACTATGAACAGACCAATCACAAGCACTGAAATTGAAACTGTGATTAAAAACCTTCCAACAAACAAAAGCCCAGGACCAGATGGCTTCACAGGTGAATTCTAATGCTAGCAAACAGAATCCAACAGCACCCAACAGCACATTACAAGGATCATACACCAAGATCAAATGAGGTTTCTTCCAGGAATGCAGGATTCTTCAATATAAGCAAAACAATAAATGTGATAAACCATATTAACAAATTGAAGGAGACAACACATGTATATGTATAACTGATTCACTTTGTTGTAGAGCAGAAACTAACACACCATTGTAAAGCAATTATACCCCAATAAAGATGTTAAAAAAAAAAAATCTTCCAACAAACAAAAGCCCAGGACCAGACGGCTTCACAGGCGAATTCTATCATACATTTAGAGAAGAGCTAACACCTATCCTTCTCAAACTCTTCCAAAATATAGCAGAGGGAGGAACATTCCGAAACTCATTCTACGAGGCCAACACCACCTCGATACCAAAACCAGACAAGGATGTCACAAACAAACAAAACTACAGGCCAATATCACTGATGAACATAGATGGAAAAAACCTCAACAAAATACTAGCAAACAGAATCCAACAGCACATTAAAAGGATCATACACCATGATCAAGTGAGGTTTCTTCCAGGAATGCAAGGATTCTTCAATATACACAGAAGAATTAATGTGATAAACCATACTAACAAATTGAAGGAGAAAAACCATATGATCATCTCAATAGATGCAGAGAAAGCTTTCGACCAAATTCAACACCCATTTATGATGAAAACCCTGCAGAAAGTAGGCATAGAGGGAACTGTCCTCAACATTGTAAAGGCCATATATGACAAACCCACAGCCAACTTCGTCCTCAATGGTGAAAAAATCAACATTTTAAGTCAACTGTACTCCAATAAGAAAACAAAAACACTAAATCTGAGTCCTTACATGCCCATGTGGAATCAAGTGATTTTAAATTTCCAGTTAGTTTTGCTCCTTGTTCAGAACTTAATCCCCAGAGTACCTACTTCATATACACATGTTCCATTGGAGATATTTTAAATGAAAGCAGTTAAAAAACTAACAATGTATCACAGTATTAAAACAAACTACAACAAACCCATTGAAGTCTGACTCCAGGGAATAACATCTCCAAATCTAGTTATACTATTAAAAATGACATTTTTTGGATGTGTTTTTATTTATACTTATTGGTCCTCTTCCTCCAAATCTTCCCAAAATGAGTGAATTTTCTAGCAAAGGAAGATTCATATTCTAAAAATCTAACGGTTATCAGAACAGCTCTGTAAACTCTGTTACACTATTAATATTCATTATGCAGCCTGAAATATAGCTTCAATTTGAATGATGTCCAACGTTTCTTTTATGAAATTCCACTCCAAAGTAGTAACATAAGGTTGTAAGTGACTATGTCTGCTAAGTTCGCAACTTACTCCCAAAGTTTCACCGCCACGTCATTCACTAAAATAATGTGCAGCATAAAGGCCTTTTTTACACGCTTTTCCTCTTGATTTCCAAAGGTCTCAGTGATCTCTTTTCCTCTTATTTCACGGTTAAGTTTCTTCTCCTTTTCAAGGATAACCCTGCCTTTCCCTTTCTCAGGAACCACTGTCATCTGACAGTTACAGATGCTCTTTGCTCTAGTCAAACTGACTCACTGTTTTTTTCTTAAACGGTCTCTATGCTTTCATTCCCGAGTCACTGTTTTGGCCATTTTCTTCTCTTGGAAAGGTCCTTCCTTCAACCCAAATCTCTGCTCACAGGGACAGAGGAGATGCTCAATAAATATTCGTTGATTAAATAAAAGCTGCCTTGTCAGCAGGTCACAGTGAATTAATCCAAGGACAATTATGACAGGAAGCAACAAGGAGAATGGGGTATCTATAAAGGTTATATACTCTAGCCTTCAAAGTAACATGACAGTCATTAACAGCCTGCTTATTTAAGATTCTGATACTTTTTGTGTAACTGTATTCTATTTCACCAATATAAAACCCACCCATTTCTCCTAGAGCTAGAGACAACATTTATCAAAAATTTATTACAAACTTTAATGTCCTTTAAGTACAAGTTTAAGAGCAGTGTTTGAAAAGAGTCCTATCTGCTTATATTAACTAACAGATTCTAACAATAGTTCCTATTGTCTGCTACAACCAAAACTCCCCTGTAAAATACTATATATTGGAATCTTACAATATTATGAAGCTCAGGAAAAGGTAGACCCATCCTTTCCAAAGCAGTTATTATTAAAGTTCTTAAAGTATTATGCAACAGGTTCTATCTTTAATAAAATCCCATGGCACAGACCTCCAAAAATGTCTTACACCAAAGCTACTCTATTTTTTTTTTTGGCAGTACGTGGGCCTCTCACTGTTGTGGTGTCTCGCGTTGCGGAGCACAGGCTCTGGACGCGCAGGCTCAGTGGCCACGGCTCACGGGCCCAACTGCTCTGCGGCCCAGACCGGGGCATGAACCCATGTCCCCTGCATCGGCAGGTGGACTCTCAACCACTGCGCCACCAGGGAAGGCCCTGCTACTCTACTCTTGTTGCAGCCTATACGTACTCTGAGACTCAACACCATTTCTTCTATTCTAAAACATGATTTTTTCACATTTTAACTGAATGCATTTATTGGACTGCATCATACAATTTAAGGTATTCTACAACTGCTACTGCCTAAACATGTACAAATTTATTATTTTTTAAAGCAGTAGTATGTAGTATTTTATTTTTATTTTTACTGCAGTATAGCTGATTTACAATATTATGTTAGTTTCAGGTATACAGCTTAGTGATTCAGTATTTTTGCAGATTATATTCCATTACAGGTTATTACTAGATAATGGTATAATTCCCTGTGCTATACAGTATATCCTTGTTGTTCATCTATTGCATATATATTAGTTTGTATCTGTTAATCTCATATCCCTAAATTTGTCCCTCCCTCCACCCTCGTCCTTTTGGTAACCACTAGTTTGTTTTCTATATCTGTGAATCCTGCTTCTGTTCTGCATATATCTTTGAGTATTATTCTGGATAACCAAACAACTGTAATCCTTCAACATTTTAGTCAATAAACCATTGAGAAAGTATTGGTTTGTCTCTGAAACCTTCTACTGGTATCATCTGATAAGATCAAGAAAGAACCAGCATCAAAACTTGCAGAAAAGGTGTCTGTGAGTGGCTCGGGAGAAAATCCGGAGACAAAAGTACAATTCCCTTTAAAGAAATGCCACATCACCACCCTGGATGGCACAGAGACAACAATGTATGAAAACATGGACAATGAATGATTCTGAATGTGAAATTTTAGGAATACTTTAGCCAGTAGCTGAGGCAATGGTACATAAATCCAAATATCCTAACACATCATCCATAAACTTTTAAGCCTAACAAGATTAAACAAAACAAAGTATATACCTGCAGCATAACTAAGAGAAGCATAACTACAAGACTACAAGACTCAATTACCAAAAGAAAATCCTTACTTTCCAATGGAGTCATTTCTCAAGTTCACACCCAAGCCTCTCTATAGCTTTATAGAGAGGGTGGAGCCCAGAAAACATGGGGGAAGAGAGAGAAGGGAAATTGAGAGCCCAAGATTAAATTATAACCATTCCCACAATGAGACGGTTGATAAATATTCAGAATCCTGGTAGATCAGAGCACTGGCTACAGGAAACTGACTTAAAAGTGCCTGAAGACTCTAGAAGGCAGCCTGGAAGGCACTGTTTCTGGGCAGCAGAGGGCAAGAGGAAGGGAAGGAGTCCTTTAGAGACTGTGTGAAGGGGGAAAAAAAGCACAGAGGGGGAAACTTAGGATTCTCCAGGACAAAGAAAGCAGGAAAAAAATGGAAAGACCCACAACGACACTGCCACCACCCTGAAAGCATTCTAAGAAACCCTACTTTGCTACACTGACAGAAGAGGAAGCACTTGAGCTACAAATCTCAAACCAATGTAAAGGAACAACAGAAAGCCACTGCAAGAGGTAAACAGAAAATGAGAATCACTATAGTTGATAACTCTCCCCATCCCCAACCCCTCAAAAAACCATGAAGAAGACGAAAACTATAAAACAACAGTATAACATAACATTCTACATTGTTATTAATATATGACTCAAATATCCTTAAACAAAAATTTTGAAGATACAAAAACATGGCCTGAATAAGAAACTTCAAAACTAAGAACAGAAAGAAGAAAAGAGTTGACAAAACTCAGGAAAGAAATAAAAATCATATAGGAAAAGAACTGAATTACAAACTGCCTAAGGAAGAACAGATTCAAATGAGATGTTAGTAAGGGAAACTGAAGAAAACAGAAAACTACCATGAGAATAAGAGACTAAAGAAAGAAGAAATAAGGGTCAGAAAAACCATAATGAAAGGTAAAGAAGACCAATCATACATAATTGGACATCCTTAAGAAAAATTAAATGGAATAGAATATTAAACTACAATCTAAGAAAAATCTCCAGAAATTAGACCTGATTCTGCATACTAAAAGGGCCTGCCAAACACCTGGGAAGACTGACCTGCAGTAATATACTCAGAGAAACAGTCCAGTAAAACTATTAGACTTTAAAGATGAAAAACCATTCTTAAGGTCTCCAGGCAAAAAGAGCAAAATAACTTAAAAGATCAAGAGAATTAAATGAACAAACTTCTAAGAAGCAACATAAAGCAATACAACAATGCAGCTGTACTTTCTAGAAACTCAAGGAAATAAAATGTAAACCAACAGAAAAAATTTTAAACATGCAAGAACAGAGTTACTGCCATTCCCAAGAGCCCTTGATCAATCTACTAGATCAAGATTCAGCAAACTTTTTCTGTAAAGGCATCAAATAACACAGCCACTTATAGCTATAGGAGATATAATGAGACATACACGGAAACAGTAGTAATGAGACTTCACAGCACTCTCAATATAACACAGATCAAGTAGACAAAATATAAAGAGATAAGGCAATTTAAACATAATAATGTAGAGCTTATGGATACTTGTCAAATGTTGCACCCAGATAAACACATATTCTTCTCACATACCCACAAAACATTCACAAAAATTGATTATATATTTAGTCACCAAAAAAACTGCAAAACACTAGTAACTTCCATAGGTAGAAATATTACAAACAATACTTTGATCATAATGCAATGCAAAGATGCTAGAATTTACTAACAAAAACCAAAAAAGCTTTCCATCTGGACATTTAAAAGCCTCATATTAACTCCTGGGTTAAAGAGAGCTGAAACTACAGAATTTTTTTTAAAAATGACAAAATACTACGTCAACAACTTATGGGATGCACTGCAAGACATGTTTAAGAGAAAATTAACTCTACTAAACACTTAACAATTTAAAGAAAACCCAAAATTAACTAAATAACGAGCCCAAAAATCTAAAAAAAAGAACCACAAAGTACCAAGAATATAGAAGCAGAAATAAATGAGGAAGAGAACAGAAAATTAGCAGATCTAATAAACTGTTGTTTTGAAAAAAACAGACAATGCACTACGCTAGCATGATTTAGGGGAAAAAGGTAGAAGCACAAATATATAAGAAACAATGAGATAAATAACCAGTGAAACAAGGAATTTTAAAAATTATAAAAGACTAGTTTGCAGACATAATTTTAAACAAATTTGGAAAACGTATATAAAATGCATAATTTCCTAAGGAATTACAGATTACCAAAATTGATCCCATTAAAGTTAGAAAGCCTAATCAAATCAATTTTCATAGAAGAAACAGAGAAATTTTTGTGGGAACTGCCCCACAAAAATTCACCAGTCCCAGATAGGCACAATCTGTGTGAGAAAAATTTTAAAACAGACTTGAAAGACCCAAAAGTAGATCTGAACAATGGAAAGACACCTCTTGCCTTTGAACAGAATTCAACATTATATAAAGGTTTCAGTTTTCCAAGTTAATTTATAAAGTTAATGCAATCCAAGGAACTTTATGGAGCTAGACTGAAGAGTGATACTTCTGAATATACTTTGTTTCAACTATGCTAATACATTCCACATTCAAAATATAATAAAACCAACAAATATGGGCAAAACCAAAAATGGAATAAAACGAGCAAACTTAACTATATTTCAAATGAATAATTTAACCACATTGAAGGAGAAAAAAAGAACCAACTCCAATAACTTCTGAACAAAGTATTCTGACTACCTTCAGACTAAAACAACTGAAAGAAGATTCTAAACTGTTAATATGTTTTTTAAAATAGTGGTATCACTTAATTCTAAAACAACTTAATGCATTCTAGGACTGGACAAACAAAAATGTTGAGCACCAGGTTTTTCCACTCAGAAGGGCAACACAAAAATGGAAAACTGGAAAATTCTATGGTTTTATATTGGAATTGTAGGTTCAGCATGAACTCATGGTGAGATAAAGACAGAGGGAGAGAGAGAGGAAGGAGCAAGCAGGTGAGCCTAGCTGCATAAAAATGTTTATGAAAGGTATGTATACACATATATTTACTAGCTCTTTCCACTAAGGGGAACTAGAATCAATGACAGTCTAATAGGAATGAACACCCAGCACCCAGATTCTATCTCCTAAATGCACACTCTTCCACTAAAAGGAATCAAGGCTCCTTGGAGAAATGGCTAATTCAAAGCTGAGGCAGGGAAAAGTACAAGATGAACCTGAAATATATGGAGCTGGAAAGCAAAGAAGCACTCAAAGAATGAGGCAGCAATGTAAACAACAACAACAAAACCCAAACAAAGAGACCACTGCTTTGAAGGGACTTCCACTGGCCATAAAGAAAACAATCTGAGCATAAAAATAAGTTAATAAGAGATTATGGCCGACTGAATAAGATCTAGGAATACATGAGTCCATACTCATAAATAAATGAAAAGAAGTCAGCAAAGAGGAAAAGCTCCTTACAGTAGAATGCTAACTGATAAATGTAGAAGCAAAAATCAGATTAGAAGGACTTCCCTGGTGGCACAGTGGTTAAGAATCCACCTGCCAGTGCAGGGGACATGGGTTCGAGCCCTGGTCCGGGAAGATCCCACATGCCGTGGAGCAACTAAGCCTGTACGCCTCAACTACAGAGCCTGTACTCTAGAGCCCGTGAACTACAACTACTGAGCCCGAGTGCCACAACTACTGAGCCCAAGTGCCTCAACTACTGAAGCCCACGTGCCTAAAGCCCGTGCTCTGCAACAAGAGAAGCCACCCAATAAGAAGCCCGCAAACCACAACGAAGAGTAGCCCCCGCTTGCCGCAACTAGAGAAAGCCTGCGTGCAGCAACAAAGACCTAAGGCAGCCAAAAATAAAAATAAATTTAAAAAAATCAGATTAGAAAGCCATCATTTCACAAAAATAGTAATAATCGACCCAGGCAAAAATCATCAATGGATGTTAAAACTAGCAGAGTAAAGTTTGAGGAATAGATTATCTACCAAATCTCAAAGAATCTCCCAACAGAATATTAATTATAAGGTAAAAAAGAGTAAATTTTCAATAGAGAAATTTGGCAGACAATATCTTAAGCAAATGATCAAAGCTGTCAGTAATGAGACTGACATCAGATGCCTCCAGATATGACACACTGAGAAGACACATCACTTTTGTGGTACTCCTGCTAAAAATATATAATCTCAATCTAATCATGTGGAAATACAGGCAAACTCAAACTGAGAAACATTTTGCAAAGTAATGGGCCTGTACTCTTCAAAAAGGTCAAGATCATGAAAGTCAAAGACTGAGGAACTATTCCAGATTAAAGGGCCTAAAGAGACATAATAACTAAATGCAACATGTCGTCCTGGCTTGGATCCTAAATTTTTTTTTTTTTTGGCTATAGAAGACATTTTTAGAACAACTAGCAAAATATGAATATAGCTTTTAGATTAGACAGTAGTACTGTATCAATGGCAATATCCTGTTTTGATAACTGTATTGTGGCAATATACATGACCTTGTTCTTAGGAACAACACATTGATACTCAGGGGTGAAAAGGCATCATGATAGCAACTTGCTCTCAAGAGGCTGAGAAAAAGAAACAGTGTATGTATATTTAGAGAAAAAGTTATAAATATATAAAAATATTAAGTTAGAGAATCTGAGAATGGTACATACAACTTCCCTGTACTAGAGTCTTGCAACTTTTCTGTAAGCCTAAAATTATTTCAAAGTAAAAAATATACTTTCAATTTATTTCACTTTTTTTTTTTTTGCGGTATGCAGGCCTCTCACTGTTGTGGCCTCTCCCGTTGCGGAGCACAGGCTCCAGACGCGCAGGCTCAGTGGCCATGGCTCATGGGCCTAGCTGCTCTGCGGCACGTGGGATCTTCCCAGACTGGGGCCCGAACCTGTGTCCCCTGCATCAGCAGGCGGACTCTCAACCATTGCGCCACCACGAAAGCCCTATTTCACATCTATATTTCTTATAACTACAAGAATTCTATGTAATAAAGTGTCTATACAAATAAATACAAAATATTCTTTCATTAGTACAGAAATTCTAAGTGATAAAGCACTGTCAGTTTATTTGGTAGTTTTTTTGTTTTTATTGATAGACGAAGTAACAATGTACCTTACAATCAATTAAATCTTATATTCAAGGAAATACAATGATTCCAAAGTTTCATAGGAAAATATTGTTTAAAAAGGCAAAAACTAATCATACCATATTTTTTCAGTTCAGAAAACAGTATCACTATCACAAAATCACTATAAATACCTTGTGTTGCTAGAATAATCCCACATGGCCACATCTAGGAAGCTCCGAACCCAGGTCTTAGAGGGCTCCTTGAGAAATTTTTGCTGGTAGATCCCTACTACAAGATCCTCTACAGTGAGAAGTTCTAGATCTTGCCTGATTTCTTCCATTGGTAAACAGAAACATACATACAATTAGTAAGTTTAGGTACACAGAACATGTACATCAAAATGGAAACACAGATATTAAAATGCATTTGAGCAGTGACCCAGTTTAACTAACCTGATGACTTCTCCATATGCTTCAAACACCAGTTGACTCTGGCTCTATCATCAGACTGGAGAAGGGAAAAAAATTTTAACTTATTTTCTCCTATCTTCTGTTACTTTTAATTAATGTGGTCCTTTCAAACTGGGGGAAGGGGAAGGAGGAGGGGTAATGATGGTGAGAAGGGAGAGACTGAACAGTCTGTGACAACTAAACAAGAACTGTAAAACAGAGCAACATATTCTAGAAAATACTGCTAATAATAACCAGTTATGCTCATAAAGCAATGTTAATATACTTTATGAACAGCAAGTGAGACTTAGGGTAAACAAATGAAGAAACCAATGTTCAGAAAAAGATAAATAAGGTGATTTGTGTTCATGGTGACACTAATAAACAGTAAGGTTAAAACCCAATTCTATGACACCTAGCCTAGAAGAACTTAGACAAAACAAAGAATAAAGATTACAAAAGGAAGATCAAGGGGCTGCTACAAAAACAATTTTGAACAAACAATTCTCTTGCCTAGGAGAATAGGTGTACAGACTAGAAATCCATCCTTCAGAGTAAAAACAATTGAAGATATTTCAGAAGGAGGAACTAAAAACATGAGATTGACCGAAGCTGAAATACATTCAGTTTTTGCAGTCTTCAAAATCCCTCCAATACCAGAGATTTAGAAGAAAAAGCATTATACCTAATTACATTCAAAATAAGAATGAACATATATATTTTAATACACAGGCAAAAGTTATTTCTTTGGGTATCTTTCATGGATCTTTTGGTTTCTAAGTAATGACTTAAAAGAAATTCTTATGTTGAAATTACCTTGCAGTAGACAGGTGGCCAGTTCCCTGGATTTGGATGAATGAATCTATAAAGGTTTTGTAACACCATTGCTTGGTCATGCCCGGATTCAAAGTTTGAAATAGGAATCTTGTGACTAGAATCACCTGAAGGAAATAAAAAGTAGGTAGGAGTTAAAAATGTGACTAAGACAAATATTATGGAGTAGGTATAGAAGTAAGGGTACAGGAAGGGAGTAGTGGATAACTCATATTTAAGCACTTGTACCAAGCCTGCTTATGGTTAGGTACTTTACATATTTTATCCCATAATCTTATGAGGTAGACAATATACACATATTAGAAAAGAGATAACTGAGAAACATAGAAGTTAGCAGTAAGTTAACTGAGAAACACAAAAGTTAGCAGTAAGTTAATAGCTGGTGAACAGTGGAGTCAGGACTCAAACCGAGGTTAAGTGAAAGAGCCTATATAGTGTTTTCACTATTCCTACGTGGCCTTTCATGAATGTGGTTTATTAATAAGGCTGGAGACCTTGATAGTAATGACTGCTTTTTAAACGACTGTACGATGAATACTTCTACTTCCAGTAAAATATGGACCAAATAATTCAGACCAAACTTCCCACAAAAATTTAGGATGTCAATAGCACCTGCAGTAGCAAGGAATTATTAGATCAAGATGCAAAATATAAAATCCAGAGAGGTGAGTCTAGCTCTGGGGGCAGTTTTCCCCCTGGAGTAAGTTGCTAATTCCAGAAGAGGAAGTTTAATGGCTGAGATAAAAAAAACTAACAGGGCAGGAACACAACTCCTCCCACCAACAGACAAGCTGCTTAAAGTCTTCCTGAGCCCTGAGCTGCCTCTAAACACACCCCTTGACACAGCCCTGCCCACCAGAGGGACAAGACCCAGCTCCACACACAGTGGAGCTGGCACCAATCCCTCCCACCAGGAAGCCTGTACAGGACTCTTAGACTAGCCTCACCTACCACAGGGAAGACACCAGAAGAGGAACCACAAACCTAAAGCCTATGGGGCCGTAAACACAGAAAGTTAGACAAAATGAGATGGCAGAAGAATATGTTCCAGATGAAGGAACAAGATAAAAACTCGAGAAGCACAACTAAGTGAAGTGGAGATAGGCAATCTACCTGAAAAAGAATTGAGTGTAATGATAGTAAAAATGACCCAAGATCTCAGAAAAAGAATGGAGACACAGACCAAGAAGACAGAAGAAATGCTCAACAAAGAGCTAGAAAATATAAAGAACAAACAGAGTGGAACAATACAATACCTGAAATGAAAAATACACTGGGAAGAATAAACAGCAGAATAAATGAGGCAGAATAATAGATAAGTGAGCTGGAAGACAGAATAGTAGAAATCAATGCCACGGAACAGAATAAAGAAAAAAAGAATGAAAAGAAATGAAAACAGTTTAAGAGACCTCTGGGACAACATTAAATGCACAAACATTTGCATGATTGGGGTCCCAGAAGGAGAAGAGAGAGAAAAAGGACCTGAGAAAACATTTGAAGAGACAGTAGCTGAAAAATTCCCTAACATGGGAAAGGAAACAGTCACCCAAGTCCAGGAAGTGCAGCGAGTACCATATAGCATAAATCCAAGGAGGAATGTGCCGAGACACATGTTAATCAATTTGACAAAAATTAAGGACAAAAAGAAAATATTAAAAGCAACAAGGGAAAAGCAACAAATAACATACAAGAAAATCCCCATAAGGTTATCATCTGATTGTTCAGCTGAAACTCTGCAAGCCAGAAGGGAGTGACATAATATACTTAAAGTGATGAAAGGGAAAAACCTACAACCAAAAATACTCTACCCAGCAAGGTTCTCATTTAGATTTGACATAGAAATCAAAAGCTTTACAGACAAGCAAAAGTTGATAGAATTCAGCACCACCAAACCTGCTGTACAACAAATGCTAAAGGAAATTCTCTAGGTGGAAAAGACCACCAGAATACAAGAAAATTACAAACGGGTAATCTCACCAGTAAAAGTAAATATACAATAAAGGTAGGGAATCATCCACCTACAAATATGGTATCAAAACCAGCAATCCTGACATGAGGAGAGTACAAATGCAGGACACTGGAAATGCATTTGAAACTGAGAGACCAGCAGCTTAAAACAAACTTGTATGTATATAGACTGCTATATCAAAACCTCATAGTAACCTCAAACCAAAAATCTACAATAGATATATACACAAAAAAGAAAAAATCAAACACTAAAGATAGTCATCAAATCACAAGAGAACAAGAGAAAGGTTAGAAAGAAGACCTACAGAAACAAATCCAAAACAACCAACAAAATGGCAGTAAGACCATACATATGGGTAATTACCTTAAATGTAAATGGATCAAATGTTCCAACCAAAAGACACACCCTGGCTGAATGGATACAAAAACAAGACCTATATATATATATATATATATATATATATATATATATCCTACAAGAGACCCAATTCGGATCTAGGGACACATACAGACTGAAAGTGGTGAGAGGATGGAAAAAGGTATTCCATGCAAAAGGAAATCAAAGGAAAGCTGGAGTAACAATACTCATATCAGACAAAGTAGACTTCAAAATAAAGACTGTTACAAGAGACAAAGAAGGACACTACATAATGATCAAAGGATCAATCCAAGATGATTTAACAATTATAAATATATATGCAGCCAACACAGGAGTGCTTTGATACATAAGGCAAATGCTAACAGCCATAAAAGGAGAAATCGACAGTAACACAATTAAGAGTAAAGAACTTTAACTCCCCACTTAAATCTATGAATAGATTATCCAGACTGAAAATCAGTAAGGAAACACAGGCCTTAAATTACACGTTAGACCAGAAAGACTTAATTGACGTTTATAGAGCATTCCATCCAAAAGCAGCACAATACTCATTCTTCTCAAGTGCACATGGAACATTCTCCAGGAGAGATCACATGCTGGGCCACAAAGCAAGCTTGGGTAAAGTTAAGAAAACTGAAATCATATCAAGCATCTTTTCCAACCACAACACTAGGATGTTAAAAAAAATCAACTATAAGAAAAAAAAATGTAAAAACCAAAAACACTCAGAGGCTAAACAATATGCTAGTAAACAACCAATGGATCACCAAAGAAATCAAAGAGGAAATCAAAATATACCTAGAAGCAAATGAAAATGAAAGCATGACTATCCAAAACCTATAGGACTCAGCAAAAGCAGTTCTAAGAGGTAAGTTGACAGCAATACAATCTTACATCAGGAAACAAGAAAAATCTCAAATAAGCAACCCAACCTTATACCTAAAGCAACTAAAAGAAAAAGAACAAACAAAACCCAAAGTTAGCAGAAGGAAAGAAATCATAAAGATGAGAGCAGAAATAAATGAAAGAGAGACAAAGCAAACAACAGAAAAGATCAATGAAACCAAAAGCTGGTTCTTTGAAAAGGTAAACAAAATTGATAAGCCTTTAGCCAGACTCAAAAAGAAAAATAAGGAGAGGGTTCAAATCAATAAAATTAGAAATGAAAAAGAAGTTACAACAGACACCAAGGAAATACAAAGGATCATAAGAGACTACTACAAGCAAGTGTATGCCAATAAAATGGACAACCTAGAAGAAAAGGACAAATTCTTAGAAAGGTACGATCTCCCAAAACTGAACCAGGAAAAATAGAAAATATGAACAGACCAATCACAAGTATTGAAATTGAAACTGTGATTTAAAAACTCACAACAAACAAAAGTGCAGGACCAGATGGCTTCACAGGTGAATTCTATCAAACATTTAGGGAAGAGTTAACACCTATCCTTCTGAAACTCTTCCAAAAAATGGCAGGGGAAGGCATACTTCCAAACACATTCTATGAGGCCACCATCACCCTGATACCAAAATCAGACAAAGATACCACAAAAAAAGAAAATTAGAGGCCAAAATCACTGATGAACATAGACACAAAAATCCTCAACAAAATACTAGCAAACCAAATCCAACAATACATTAAAAGGATAATACACCACGATCAAGTGGGATTTATCCCAGGGATGCAAGGGTTTTTCAATATCCACAAATCAATCAGTGTGATACACCACATTAACAAATTGAAGAAGAAAAACCACATGATTATCTCAATAGATGTAGAAAAAACTTCTGATAAAATCCAACACCCTTTATGATAAAAACTCTCCTGCAAGTGGGCATAGAGGGAACATAACAAACCCAACATCATAATGGTGAAAACATGAAATCATTTCCTCTAAGATCAGGTACAAGACGAGGAGGTTGACTCTCCCCACTTTTATTCAACATAATTTGGAAGTCCTAGTCACAGCAATCAGAGAAGAAAAAGAAAGGAATCCAAGTTGGAAAAGAAGTAGTACAACTGTCACTGTTCACAGATGACATGATACTATACATAAGAAATCATAAAGATGCTATGAGAAAACTACTAGTGCTCATCAATTCGGTAAAGTTGCAGGATACAAAATTAATACACAAAATCTTTTGCATTTCTATACACTAACAACAAAAGATCAGAAAGTGAAATTAAGGAAACAACCCCATTTACCATTACATCAAAAAGAATAAAATACCTAGGAATAAATCTACCTAAGGAGGCAAAAGGCCTTTACTCTGAAAACTATAAGACACTGATGAAAGAAATCGAAGATGAAAAACAAACAGATGGAAAGATATACTGTGTTCTTGGACTGGAAGAATCAATATTGTCAAAATGACTATACTACCAAAGGTAGTCTACAGATTCAGTGCAATCCCTATCAAATTACTAATGGCAGATCAAGAACAAAAGATTTAAAATTTGTACAGAAACACAAAAGACCCTGAATAGCCAAAGCAATCTTGAGAAAGAAAAACAGAGTTGGAGGAATCAGGATCCCTGACTTCAGACTACACTACAAAGCTATAGTCATCAAAACACTATGGTGCTGGCAAAAAGACAGACTTATAGCTCAATGGAATAGGACAGAAAGCCCAGAAATAAACCCATGCACCTATGGTCAATTAATCTACGACAAAGAAGGCAAGAATATATAATGGAGAAAAGACAGTCTCTTCAATAAGTGGTGCTGGGAAAACTACACAGCTACATGTAAAGGAATGAAATTAGAACATTCTCTAACACCATACACAAAAATAAATTCAAAATGGATTAAAGACCTCAATGTAAGACTGGATACTATAAAAGTCTTAGAGGAAAACATAGGCAGAACACTCTTTGACATAAGTTGCAGCAATATCTTTTTGGATTCACCTCCTAGAGTAATGAAAACAAAAATAATAAATAAATTAGACTGAATTCAACTTAAAAGCTTTTGCACAGCCAAGGAAACCATAAACAAAAAGACAACCCACAGAATGGGAGAAAACATTTCCAAATGAGGTGACCAACAATGCATTAATCTCCCAAATCTACAAACAGCTCATGCAGCTCAGTATCAAAAAAATAAACAACCCAATCAAAAAATGGGTAGAACCCTGAATAGCCAAAGCAATCTTGAGAATGAAAAATGGAGCTGGAGGAATCAGGCTCCCTGACTTCAGACTATACTACAAAGCTACAGTAATCAAGACAGTATGGTACTGGCACAAACACAGAAATACAGATCAGTGGAACAGGATAGAAAGCCCAGACATAAAACCATGCACATATAGACACTTTATCTTTGATAAAGGAGGCAAGAATATACAGTGGAGAAAAGACAGCCTCTTCAATAAGTGGTGCTGGGAAAACTGGACAGCTACATGTAAAAGTATGAAATTAGAACACTCCCTAACATCATACACAAAAATAAACTCAAAATGGATTAAAGACCTAAATGTAAGGCCAGACACTATCAAACTCTTAGAGGAAAATATCGGCAGAACACTCTATGACATAAATCACAGCAAGATCCTTTTTGACCCACCTCGTAGAGAAATGGAAATAAAAACAAAAATCAACAAATGGGACCTAATGAATCTTCAAAGCTTTTGCACAGCAAAGGAAACCATAAACAGGACCAAAAGACAACCCTCAGAATGGGAGAAAATATTTGCAAATGAAGTAACTGACAAAGGATTAATCTCCATAATTCACAAGCAGTTCATGCACTCAATAACAAAAAGACAAACAAAAACCCAATCCAAAAATGGGCAGAAGACCGAAATAGACATTTCTCCAAAGAAGATATACAGATTGCCCACAAACACATGAAAGAACGCTCAACATCATTAATTAGAGAAATGAAAATCAAAACTACAATGAGATATCATCTCACACCAGTCAGAATGGCCATCATCAAAAAAAATCTAGAAACAATAAATCCTGGAGAGGGTGTGGAGAAAAGGGAACACTCTTGCACTGTTGGTGGGAATGCAAAGTGATACAGCCACTATGGAGAACAGTATGGAGGTTCCTTAAAAAACTACAAATAGAATTACCATACGACCCAGCAATCCCACTACTGGGCATATACCCTGAGAAAACCATAATTCAAAAAGAGTCATGTACCAAAATGTTCATTTCACCACTATTTGAAATAGCCAGGACATGGAAGCAACCTAAGTGTCCATCAACAGATGAGTGGATAAAGAAGATGTGGCACATATATACAATGGAGTATTACTCAGCCATAAAAAGAAACGAAATTGAGTTATTTGTAGTGAGGTGGATGGAACTAGAGTCTGTCATAGAGCATGAAGTAAGTCAGAAGGAGAAAAACAAATACCGTATGCCACCACATATATATGGAATCTAAGAAAAAAAAAGTTCATGAAGAACCTAGGGGTAAGATGGGAATAAAGACACAGACCTACTAGAGAATGGACTTGAGGATATGGGGAGGGGGAAGGGTAAGCTCTGACAAAGTGAGAGAGTGGCATGGGCATATATACACTACCAAACGTAAAATAGATAGCAAGTAGGAAGCAGCTGCATAGCACAGGGAGATCAGGTCGGTGGTTTGTGACCACCTAGAGGGGTGGGAGAGGGAGGGTGGGAAGAGATATGGGAACATATGTATAACTGATTCACTTTGTTTTAAAGCAGAAACTAACACACCATTGTAAAGCAATTATACTCCAATAAAGATGTTAAAAAAAATGGATAGGTTGTTTGGCCTGAGGCAACCGAACACTGGAGCCTACCTGTGCTGTTTTGTGGGGCTAATGGCAGACTCTGGGAGGGCTCACACCAAGGAGTACTTCCCAGAACTTCTGCTGCCAGTATCCTTGTCCCCATGGTGAGCCACAGCCACCCCCCCGCCTCTGCAGGAGACCCTCCAACACTAGCAGAGATAAAGCTGTCCATGAATCATCTTTGGAGAGGATGTGCAGATGCCAGTGTCTATTGGTGCTGGTGACTACAGCAAGAAGAGTTTCAGAATCTCCCTCAGTTCCTGACTTAAAAGGGCTTAGGATCACAGAAGTTTCTCCAGAAAAGACTCTTGCAATCTCCTTCCTGGAGGGTAAAAACCCAACAACCAATATTTGGAAGCTAAGTAGAGGAAGCAAACTAGAGTATGCAATGTGATAAAACTGAAAAAATTCAACAACTTGGGGTAAACAAGATTTGGTATCTGGATCCCAGCTCAGAGGCAGGCCTGCCAAGCTTGCAGCGTTGCTCTTGGGGTAAATGTGTTAACCATCTAAAGAGCATACACAGAGCTTTGAGACTAGGGCAGTGCAAAAGTACCACTGGATAACTTCTCCATCGGTGAAGGAACCATCCAAAGCTGCTACACAGAAAAAGAGAACTACAATTTTGGGAAGTGGTCGAAAAGTAAAAGTTACTATTAGAATTGCCATGTGGATGAAAGGCTCTTGGTGCTGCAGCCAGGAGTCAGTGCTGTGCCTCTGAGGTGGGAGAGCCAACTTCAGGACACTGGTCAACAAGAGACCTCCCAGCTCCACATAATATCAAACGGCGAAAATCTCCCAGAGATCTCCATCTCAACGACAGCACCCAGCTTCACTCAACAACCAGCAAGCTACAGTGCTGGACAGCCTATGCCAAACAACTAGCAAAACAGGAACACAACCCCACCCATTAGCAGAAAGGCTGCCTAAAATCATAATAAGTCCACAGACACCCCAAAACACACCACCAGATGTGGACCTGCCCACCAGAGAGACAAGAATCAGCCTTGTCCACCAGAACACAGGCACTAGTCCCTTCCACCAGGAAGCCTACACAACCCATGGAATACAGCTCAATAACAAAAAACAACCAAATCCAAAAATGGGCAGAAGACCTAAATAGACATTTCTCCAAAGAAGATATACAGACTGCCAACAAACACATGAAAGAACGCTCAGCATCATCAATCATTAGAGAAATGCAAATTGAAACTACAATGAGATATCATCTCACACCAAATAGAAGGCCTAAAGATGTATTTCTCCAAAGAAGACATACAGATGGCCAAAAAGCACGTGAAAAGATGCTCAACGTCACTAATTATTAGAGAAATGTAAACCAAAACTACAGTGAGTTATTACCTCACACTCGTTAGAATGGCTATCATCAAAAAGTTTACAAACCGTAAATGCTGGAGAGGGTGTGGAGAAAAGGGAACCCTCCTAAACTCTTGCTGGGAATGTAAACTGGTACAACCATTATGGAGAAGAGTATGGAGGTTTCTTAAAAAACTAAAAATAGAGCTGCCATATGATCTAGCAATCGCACTCCTGGGCATATATCCAGAGAAAACCATATTTCAAAAAGATACATGCACCCCAGTGTTCACTGCAGCACTATTTCAAATAGCTAAGACACGGAAGCAACCTAAATATCCATCGAAAGAGCAATGGATAAAGATGTGGTACACATATACAATGGAATATACTCAGCCATAAGAAAGAATAATATAATGCCATTTGCAGCAACATGGATGGACGCAGAGAATATTATATTCAGTGAAGTAAGCCAAAGACAAATATCATATGATATTCCTTATATGTTGAATCTAAAAAAGAAAAATGATACAAATGAACTTACTTACAAAAAGATTCATAGACTCAGAAAACAAATTTATGGTTACCAAAGGGGAAAGGTGGGGGGGGAGGGATAAATTAGGAGTTTGGGATTAACATATACACACTACTATACATAAAATTGATAATTAACAAGGATCTACTGTATAGCACAGGGAACTCTACTCAATACTCTGTAATAACCTATATGGGAAAAGAATCTGAAGAAGAATAGACATATGTATAACTATATCAGTTTTCTGTATACCTGAAACTAACACAATGTTGTAAATCAACTATATTCTAATATAAAATAAAAATTAAAGAAGCAGCTGTGGTATATATATATGCATAGGACTACTACTCAGCCACAGAAAAGAACACAATTCTGCCATGTGCAGCAACGTGGATGGACTCGGAGGGCACTATGCTAAGTGAAGAAGCGAGACAGAGAGAGATCAATACTGCATGACATCGCTTATATGTGGTTCTAAAAAAACAAACTAGCGAATATAGCATAAAAGAAGCAAACTCACACATATAAAGAACTAACCAGTGGCTACCAGTGGGAGAGGTGCAATATAGGAGTGGGGGAGTGGGAGGTACAAAGTACTGGCTGTAAGACAGGATCAAGAATGTATTGTACAACATAGAGAATATAGCCAATATTCTGTAGTATCTGTAAGTAGAAAGTGATCTTTAAAATTGCATAATGTTTAAAAATTTTAAAATATAAAAATACATAAACACCCCCTCAAAAAAAACCCAAATCCTGAGATTAGAATCCTGTGGTTCCAAATCCTGAGATTCTAAATCTCAACAAGCTTTTTGTGAAGCATGATAAACTGATTCTGAATTGTATGTGGAAAAGCAAAAAGTCAAGAATAACCACAATATTCCAAAAGAACACAGTCAAGTAAATATGATCAAAATACCACGTTTAACATATGACATGGGCACCAAAAAACAAGCAGGTCTATAGAACAGAAGATATCAGAAAAACTCATGCATAAAATGAAACGTGATATGATACAGGTGGCACGACATATGGGGAAAAATTGATTATTCAATAAAATACGCTGAGACAACCGATTATCCACATGTGAAAAAAACGGAACCGAATCTTTTCCTCACATCATACATAAGTCAATTCCAGGTGGAATAAGAACTTGGAACTATAGAAGAAAATAAATATATCTTCATGGCCTTCAAGTAGAAGGGAAATCTTAAATAAGACCAAAAAACCCCACAACCATGATGGAAAAGATACATTTACTGAACTAAAAATAAAAACTTCTGTTCACTAAAATACACCATAAAGAGAGTTAAAAAAATGCAAGGCACCAACTGCAAACAGGTATCTGCACACAATTAAAACAATCAATAAAAACATATTATAAACTTCCATAAACCAAAAAAAGATGAAAAACAATCCAATGAAAAAATGGGGAAAAGACACTGTTGAGTTAAAAAAAAAAAATACAAGAAATATACACAATATGTTAAATCAAAGTTCAAGCAGAATTAAATACACCATTTAAATATGTATTTATCATAAAATTATTCATAAAACAAAGGAACTAACACAAAATTCAGAACAGTGGTTATCTTAAGAGGGAGGATGAAATCAGGGAAAAATACAGGGGTCTTCAATGATAACAGCAATGTGCTATTTCTTCAGCTGACTGATCAGCAGGTGCACTGCTGATCATTAATACTCTTTCCACCTTCAGTGCATGTTATGATGTTTTTGTGTATGAAGCTTCATTTTAAAAGCTGACAGACCTTTTGTACAGGAAGCTAAAAGCAGTTTCTAAGGCTTTGCTCCTTTTAAAGCAGAGCTTCTCTCTCAAAAATCATTAATTAGTGAAATAGATAGAAGCAGAGTTGCTCTGGGGAAGTGTGGGAGAATGAGATGGGCCCAAACCTCCTACCTCCTCCTCCCCACTCCAACACACACATACAGAACCTGCACTCCCCTTCAGAGGAACATACAGGTTGTGGGGGGGGGAGTCTGTATCAAAATCTCTTCCAATCTTGAAATTCTTCGATATTATGTGCTAAACCATAATGCCCATGAAGCCTTCGCTTGATTTCACTTGTAACTACTTCTTAAAAGGTCAGATAGCACAGGAGCATTTGAAACATCTACATGCACATTCCTTAACTTCTAATCAAATTGTAACCACGTCAAATTTTAATTGCTTCAGTGTGTTACTGTATGAAACACGGTCTTTTCCTAAATATCAGCTTGATTACACTAGCCTGGGCATTTTTAGTTATTATGTCGACATAGCTGTCACTCTAATACACTCATTTGTCTTATTTAACTGGCACATTTCTCAGGGTTATCAAATTGGCAATTTAAGACACGCTTAAATTTGTGAGCTCCAAGGATCTTAGGCTTCCTGAATGAAAAACATTGTGCTCAGTTTTAATTAGTCTGAAAAAAAACTCAAGAAAACATTCCTAGAGTCCTTAATAGGTTTGTTTCTAAGAACCACACTTTCTCTACGAATTGTGAAATTTTTTGTTCTAGTTGTGTGAAAAATGCCATTGGTAGTTTGATAGGGAATGCACTGAATCTGTAGATTGCTTTGGGTAGTATAGTCATTTTCACAATGTTGATTCTTCCAATCCAAGAACATGGTATATCTCTCCATCTGTTTGTATCATCCTTAATTTCTTTCATCAGTGTCTTACAGTTTTCTATAAGACCTTTCTATACAGGTCTTTTGTCTTCTTAGGTAGGTTTATTCCTAGGTATTTTATTCTTTTTGTTCCAATGGTAAATGGGAGGATGCTCAACATCACTAACCATTAGAGAAATGCAAATCAAAACTACAATGAGGTATCACCTCACACCAGTCAGAATAGTCATCATCAAAAAATCTACAAACAGTAAATGCTGGAGAGGGTGTGGAGAAAAGGGAACCCTCTTGCACTGCTGGTGGGAATGTAAATTGATACAGCCACTATGGAGAACAGTATGGAGGTTCCTTAAAAAAACTAAAAATGGAACTACCATACGACCCAGCAATGCCACTACTGGGCATATACCCTTAGAAAACCATAATTCAAAAAGAGTCATGTACCACAATGTTCATTGGAGCTCTATTTACAATATCCAGGACATGGAAGCAACCTAAGTGTCCATTGACAGATGAATGGATAAAGAAGATGTGGCACATATATACAATGGAATATTACTCAGCCATAAAAAGAAATGAAATTATTTGTAGTGAGGTGGATGGACCTAGAGTCTGTCATACAGAGTGAAGTAAGTCAGAAACAGAAAAACAAATACCATGTGCTAACACATATATATGGAATCTAAAAAAAAAAAAGGTTCTGAAGGACCTAGCAGGACAGGAATAAAGATGCAGATGTAGAGAATGGACTTGAGGACACGGGGAGGGGGAAGGGTAAGCTGAGATGAAGTGAGACAGTGGCATGGACATATATACACTACCAAATGTAAAACAGATAGCTAGTGGGAAGCAGCCAGATAGCACAGGGAGATCAGCTCGGTGCTTTGTGACCACCTAGAGGGGTGGGATAGGGAGGGAGGGAGGGAGACACAAGAGGGAGGAGATATGGGGATATATGTATATGTATAGCTGATTCACTTTATTATAAAGCAGAAACTAACACACCATTGTAAAGCAATTATACCCCAATAAAAATGTTAGAAAAAAAAGAACCACACTTTCTGTTAATCAGTTAATTTGGAAAGACTAAAAATAAGCCTTTAAAAATAATTTTTTTAAAAATTTAATCAGAAACAAAATAAACAGTAAAGGGACATTCTCACAAATGAGTGTCTGGCACATAGAGATTCCAATGCACTCATCAGATGAACAAACCAGAAAAGGAACTTAAGTAAAAATGTGAAATTAATTCACCAGCTAAGTTTCTATTTTTGGTTTTACCACTGCCTATTTTGTCAAATAACCTCAGACAATGTAACACTTGAGATTAGCTAGGTTCACACCTCAAAGTTACAACAGAATTTTTTTCAAAGCTACAAACTTACTAAAAAAAATTGCCTTAAACTCTTTGTTCCAAGGCCTACAGCCCTGATCCCAGGCAAACAAAAAAAGGACTAGGACATATTTTTCACTAAGACTGGAAAAAACTCAAAGGACATAACCAAAAATGAGTCTAAAATATTCTTTTCACTTATAAAGAACAATATAAGTATTACAAAACAGCTGCTTGTTATGGCAGATTTGAAAAACTTATTTCTAATTTCAAACACTTCTACTGGCTAATTGCCTACATTTTTAAGAAAAAAACTGACATTTTGAATAAAACTTAAAAAGCAAACCTATTATCATGATTTTCATTTGAATCAAATAAGAAACTGGTTAAAATCTAGTTTCTAGAAAAGAGTACAAGAGCTTAGATATACAGTCACATCCTTTGGTTGCAAAATACTTAAAATAGAAACCCGTTTTCCTCATCTGAAAAATTAATTCATAGCTGTTTTGCTGTATAACATTCTGTTATTTTTGAAGTATCAACTTTTTTTTTTTTTGCGGTACTCAGGCCTCTCACTGTTGTGGCCTCTCCCGTTGCAGACCACAGGCTCCGGATGCGCAGGCTCAGCGGCCATGGCTCACGGGCCCAGCTGCTCCGTGGCATGTGGGATCCTCCCAGACCGGGGCACGAACCCATGTCCGCTGCATTGGCAGGCGGACTCTCAACCACTGCGCCACCAGGGAGGCCCAGTATCGACTTTTTATCCCTTAATTTTGAATGGATATTCCTGTGAATGGCCCTAAATCTAGGTAACCTGATACCTGTTAAAAGACCTACCTATGCACCTGGCGGGTAAAAGCCGCTGATCTTTAAGCCAAACGATATAAGCAGAAAAAAAGAAGAAAGTAAAAACACAATCTCCATAAAGGGAAAAGGATATTATCCTTTCATTCTATATAATTATAAAGTTTTTGAGGATTACATACACCATCTACCACTTCTATGAAGATTCTCCAACAATAATTTAGGTTATTCTTCCCCCCAATCAATGTTTTATGTGTCTGTTTAAAGCAGCATCTTAACCAGGTACACACGTATTCAATGCCTATATTCTACCCCATTACTTTATACTTACTTGCAGCCTGACAATGAAACCGAAATCCTCGTGGAATTTCACCTGTAATACAAAATATTTTATTGAGAGAAGCAGAAATCTGGAAGCTCTCCGGTTGTGCTACAGTAATATTCCACAGGATAACCAAATCATAACATAGGTACTTGTTACTGCTATGTGAAATTACAGAAGATTAAACCCTCCTAGGGGACTTTTTTCCTAACCAAAGCTATTATGACTATCAAAGAATCTTGGTATATTGTCTAAGCTACTTTAAAAAGCAGGTTATTCCTCACAGAGAAAGAAATACTAGGTAAAGAAAATTTGTGCTAAAGGAATCTTAGCCAGGGGTCCACGAAGAGGCCACAGGGATTCATGAGGCCCTTGATATAGCAAGGTATTTACGTATTTCTTGGAGGAAAAAAGTCTCCAAATTCTATTTTTTAATGTCTTACACCCGTACAGAAAAAAGTAGTTTTTTGATGTGTCCTAAGCAGCAACTCTCCTAAGTGTTAAGTAGGAAAATTTTTCTTGTTATCTCAAAACAAGGAAAAGTACTGGACTGTCCTAATGAATTTTAAAGCAATTGATAAAACTGAAGATGAAATTCTTCTTTTCCCAACCTCTTCTCCTTTACTCTTCCCCCTACACATTCCACCCACTTACCTTTAAAGGTATAGTACTCCCTTAACTACTCTTTACCAACTTGGGAACTGAATCAATTCCTATGTCTTCATTACTAATTGCTTTTGATGGGGTGGAGTAGGAGGAAGAAAAAATAGTGAGAATACCCGAGAGCCTGTTAAATACTACGCTATTTCCATACCTTCTCATGTCTTCCTTAGAACAGGCCTCCAATAGGCATTATCCCCAATTTATAGAGCTAATAGGTTCAGAAAGGATAAGTACTTTGCTCAAGGTTATAAAGCAATAGCAAGTTAAAAACTAGTGACTGTGGAGGTGAAGGATGGGGTAAAGAAAAGAGCAAAGGTATAAGAAGCTTTCAGGAAATTCTAAGATGTAAGACTGCAAATAAGCAAATAGCAGTTTACACATTTTTCAAGCATTCTATCCACCCAACTCTAATGCTTACTTGAGGTTAAAAGACTAAACCAAAAACTCTGTGTCAACACTTAGTTCTAAAGTTTTTCATCCAATTATTATGAAGTCCTGTGTTACACTTTAAGAACTTACCTACACAACTGCTTTTAATAAAACTATTATCAAATAAGGTCAATATAAAAAACAACTTTTAAAGATCTAGCATCTACTCTAACTGGCCACTTACCAGGATTTATAAAGCTGTGGAAATCTGCCATAATACCTTCTTGGAGAGAATATTTAACACAGCCTATTTCACAAGGGAGGAAGCGCTGTTCACAGTGAGGAGGTAGCTCGCCATGGCTAAAAATGTTCAAAAAATAAAAAATGCCTCCAAGGACAGCTTAAAAAAAATAAAAAAGAAAACACGAAAAGATGAGCATTTCGCATTTACCCCTTTGACAAAACCAAAAGTTTTAGAACCTTTCTCCTTGTGTTCCTATATCCCTAAATGAGCTGGAAAAGAGAAAATAAATCAGCTATACCAGGTAAATTAATCAATTTTTATAATTACACTTATCAAGGATTAAAGTAGTAACCACTCTTTGCATGAAGTAACAAAATTATTCAAACTTGCAGCCAGCTCTACGTAATTTAGCTGTACATAAGCCCTGAATCTCAGGAATGACTTAAGAAAAGCTGTGACCCATACTCAAGAAATATAAGGGCTAGGGAAATAAAACCAAGTACAATCAGTGTAGAAAAACTGATATAAACTATGGACAATTTAGTTCACTCTTTACTTTTTACCAATATACACAAGACCACTTAGATTCTCTAAAGAAAGAAAGAAATGTGAGAATGTAAGGAGGTCTTATTTACCAGGATTGGCCACACTTAAGATGCTGAAGATTAAATTTTTAACAAAGAACATATTTAATAAAAAACAGCCAGAAGGAATAGGAAGGACTCTGATTAGCTATGTTTTTATCTAGGCTAGCTCAATTTATCTTTACTTTTATAACAAGTGTATGTAAGTGTCTAGCTATAAACACTTAAATCCAAAAAGTATGTTTAATAACATATGAAGTGGTAGAAAACAAGAGACCAGATTTTTGCAAAAAAAAAAAAAATCTCCCGTGTTACTTCAACGAAAGCACATTACCCGATCTTTTACAACTTTAGTGCCATCGTGTTCAAACACCTGTAGTCAATTACTTTGAAAGGCAGAATCAAAATGAACAGAACACACGTTTACTGATCAATATATCATAGTATTTTAAGCACCCAAATTTATCTAAGCAAACATTTTAGGATTACTCTACCTTGATCACTTTTTAGAGACAAGCCTGACATATCCAGGGGTGAAACATTCTGCTTTGGTACAAGCATGCCCGGACTCCTCAGTGGGGTGGAAACAGGTTTCTAAAGAAAAAGGTAATCATTGGCCACATACTTAAACTCTTGCTGGGTACTTTATACCATACATTTAAATTTAGTAAAATAACTGCAAAACAACCCACAGATTACTTTGGTAACCTCTCCAGGCCAATAAACCCAATGAGTATATAAATAAATAATCGTCAACAAAACCAACACCCAAAGGCAGACAATGGCAAAAATCTATAAATATTTTGTATCAAAAGGCTGAGTGGTAAATAACCACTCCAATTACTGCTGAAAGCCATTTGCCCACTACTGATAATCTAAACTAATCCAACTGGGTCACACAATACATGCCTGTCCAGTGGCCAAAAAAATATTTCCCAGGACTTCCCTGGTGGCGCAGTGGTTAAGAATCCACCTGCCAATGCAGGGGGACACGGGTTCGAGCCCTAGTCTGGGAAGACCCCACATGCTGCGGAGCAACTGAGCCTGTGCGCCACAACTAGAGCCCACGAGCCACGACTACTGCCGCCCGCGTGCCTAGAGCCCGTGCTCCGAAACAAGAGAAGCCACCGCAATGGGAAGCCTGCGCACCACAACGAAGAGTAGGCCCCACTCACTGCAACTAGAGAAAGCCCGCGCACAGCAACGAAGACCCAATGCAGCCAAAAAATAAATTTATTAAAAAAAAAACATTTCCCAAAGTACTCTAATATTATTTGTTCTTCACTCAAAGTAAAAACCAGATTGTGCTGACTCCAAGTCTCAATGACGTATACATACAACGTGGCTTTCATTTTGAGGGGAGATGTCTTAAGACACTGTAGTGAGAAGTAAAAAAAAAAAATTATGGTTCGCAAGTACATATTCAACTTATTAGAGCGTCTACTCAAACATAAAGCCATAAAATAAAAATCTCTCAAACCTAAAACAAGCAAAACTCTCTCGAATTTCAATCCAATATTAACAGTTTATAATAAGAATAGAATTTTTGCTATGTAAGAATGGGAAGAACACAGAGGGAGGAGGGAAATTCCACAATTACCTTGCCTTTTCTTGATATGAATCAGCAACTAATTTTATTTAGTGCTTTAACATCCTGCTACACACAAATTAACCCAAATAAACTTTATACAACTCTCACCTGTAAGACACAAACATTCACAAACATCCATAAATCTTGTTATTTCCATACTTTAAACACAGAAACTGGCCTTGTTGCAGGTGTCATTCAAAAAAAGAGAGGGGGTCTTCCCTGGTGGCGCAGTGGTTGAGAGTCCACCTGCCGATGCAGGGGACACGGGTTCGTGCCCCGGTCCGGGAAGATTCCCACACGCCGCGGAGCGGCTGGGCCCGTGAGCCATGGCCGCTGAGCCTGCGCGTCTGGAGCCTGTGCTCCGCAGCAGGAGAGGCCACAGCAGTGAGAGGCCCGCATACCGCAAAGAAAGAAAAAAAAGAGATAGAGAGGGGAGCACACTACTTTCAAACATTTGAAAAAGGGTTCTTAAATCATAAAGGAGTTGAAAGAGACCCTTAGAGGTCATCTAGTACAAACCCTAAATATCAACGCTCCCTTTGCTAATCACGGTCAACTGGGTGCAGGTTTTCTAAGGGGATTTTCCCTGGCCTTCACCATCAAATGATACCCAGGTGTGCCCTAGTACCGGAGCCTGCTATTTTTTTTTACCAGGCATTCTCTTACGTGAGGAAAAAAATGAAAAACTCTTCTTTGCATTCACCCAAATCACCCAGTCATCTACCATTGCCATTCACTCATCCAACATTTACTGAGCATGCCTACGTGCAAGGCAGGTGACTGCTCTTCTCTGGCTAACTTTACCTGCTTCTCCGAAGGCCCAGAGTTTTTTCCCTGGGCAGCCCTCCACTCTCGAGCCATTTCTGCATATTTCTTCTTTTCCTCCTCCCTCAGGAGCTTGAGGAGATAGAAGGGGGAGACAAGCAGCAGCAGTGAGGGCCTACTGCCCAGGGCCCAGCCTGTAGACGCCTGCACATTACAGGGAGGCGGAAGCGGCGTCGGTTGCCCTGAGCCGCGGAAGGGTGGGGGTGGGAGTGTCCCTCCTCCTCCAGGAGGGGCCCAGGGGTCACTGGCCTCCTCGAGTCTTGTTTCCCTCCCATTTGCTCAACCGCCCGACCCTGGGCTCACTGGCCTCCAGCCTTACCGCCCAGTCAGCGGAACAGTAGGGGATGGCATCAGCGACGTGAGCCACGGGCAGGCCTCTCCGCCGTAGTTCGGGGATCTTCTCCTGCACGAAGAAATAGTAGGAATTGCGACTGGCCCTGCGGTTAGGCATGGTGGGCGTGGTACAGGCCTCAAAGGGGGCCAGAGACAGTACCACCCCCACCCGCCCTCGTTCGGCTCACGCTCTTAGTAACCGAGGTGGAGGCCTGCGCGCGCAGGTCCGCAGCTCTCAGCCAATCAGGGCACGATGCGCAGGCGCATTGGCCTCGCCAGGAGAAAAACAGCCCGAGACTGTAAGATTCCCCCTCTTGCGGCCTTGGGGGAGGGTGGGGGCGGGGAGAGGTCACAGGTGAGGAGTATTCTGATTGTCTGGGATGAGTCGTTGGCGGAGGTCTTATCACGTGGAAGGCTTGGAGCAATTTTGGTATATTATTGCGTAACATCCATCAAAATAGGTAGAGAGAAAGAGGACCAGCAAGTGCTTCAGGTTCTTCGATGTTTTACAGCTGTAAGGGGCCAAATCTGTGCTGAGAATTGTGAAAGGTATTGGGTGGGGGGACAGAGTGAGGAACACGACTAACGATCTTTTCCCTCAATAAGTTTACAATCTAAGGATGAGGGAGGCGGGTAAGATGATGAAAACCACCAGTATGATTTGATTTGGGTTTTCCCCATTCTTAAATGACATTATTGTTTCAAAGAACATGGTTCTTAAAAACGCAGTTTTTCTTAAGTGTTTGGAAGGAAACATACAGTATGAGGCTGAGATTTTAAATAATGTCTTTGAATAAAGTTTTATAGATTTCCTCATAAAGGTCTGGTTTCTTTATTTTTTGGTTGTTTTATTCCTAGAATATATTTGGAACTATTACATGTATTTCTTTTTTCCATTATATTTTCTAATTAGTTAACGCTGGTGTGTAGAGAAGGTATTGATCTTAGTGTTAATCTTGTGTATTTAGTCACCCTGCTGAACTCTCAAATTGGTTCAAATAGTGCCAATCGATTTTCTTGGATTTTCTAGTAATATGTGCTTCCCGCAGAAATTCCTGTGTTCAGTTTATTGAGTATGTGTATACGTGTTGTATGTATATGTTTTAAAATCAAGAACAGGAGTTGAAATTTTATTAAATGCTTTTTGTGCATCTTTTCAGATGACCATATGGTTTTATCCTTTAATTGGTTAGCTCAATAAATGATATTGCTAGATTTTTCTAACGTTAAAGCATCCTACCATTCCTACTACTATAACCTCTTATTGATCATGCTTGGCATTGCTTATTTTTTAAAGCATACTTAATGTGGGACTTTTGCTTCCTTGATTGAAGTGATATTAATTTACAGATGTTTTTTCATGATATCCTTACAAAATGTTGGTATCAGCGTTGTAATAGCCTCATAAAATGAACTGCTATCTTTTTCTCTGTTCACTTTGAACAACAGATGGAATTATCTATTCCTGGACACTTTGGTAGAACTTCACTAGTAAAACTCTTTGATCATAGTATATCTTTGGAGGGTGGGGTTGACCTTTGATTACCATTTCAATACTTTGCATGGTTATTAGTCTTTTCAGGTTTCCTACTTTTCCTTCAACCAATTTTGGTAATTCATTACTTTTTATAAAATTGTCTATTTCATTTAGGTTTTCATTTATATTGCTGTAAAATGTTGGCAAGAATATGACACAACTAGAATTTTCATACAGTGGTAGTTTCTTACAAAGTTACACATACATTTATCATAGGACCAAGAACTTCCACTCATTTAGGAGAAATGAAAAAATATATCCCCTTGGAAATGAATTTCATAGCAGCTCTATTTATAAGAGCCCCAAACTGGACAACCCAAGTGTTCACCAAGAGATGAACTGATTTAAAAATTGTGGTATATCCATAGTAAACTGCTATTCAGGAATGAAATGCAATGAACTATTGATATTCAACATGGATGAATTTCAAGATAATTTTGCTGAATGAAAAAAGGCATACATAAAAGGATAGATACTGTATGATTCCACTTATACAAAACTCAAGAAAAGGCAAAACTATCATTTAGAAATCAGATCAGCAGTTACCTAGGGCCAAGAGGTAGACAAAGGGGATTGACTGAGAACTGACAAGAGAACTCCTGGGTTGTCAGAAATACCTTGATTGTGGTGGTAGTCATTACAGGTGGCATATAGTTGTCAAAACTCCTCAAATAATACATTTAAAAGGTGTGCATTTTATTGTGTGTAAATTATACTTCAATAAAGTTGATTTAAAAAACAAAATTTATTGGCATAAACTATTTGCTTGTAATTTAAAATAAATATAATTCCTAATGTTATTTATACCTTGTCTTTTTTCCTCTTAATACTTGCCAAAGTTTATTTTATTGATCTTAAAAATAAACAACTTTGGGGTTTCCCTGGTGGCGCAGTGGTTGGGAGTCCGCCTGCCAATGCAGGGGACACGGGTTCGTGCCCCAGTCTGGGAAGATCCCACATGCCGCGGAGCGGCTGGGCCCGTGAGCCATGGCCGCTGAGCCTGCACGTCCAGAGCCTGTGCTCCACAACGGGAGAGGCCACAACAGTGAGAGGCCCGCATACCGCAAAAAAAAAAAAAATAAATAAAAAATAAAAATAAACAACTTTGGGTTTTATTGATGAACTTTACAGTTTTCCTATTTCTTTTTATTTCTGCTTTTAAGTTTACAGAGTCCCTCTTTCTATTACTTCAGGCTAGTTTGTGGTTCTTTTTCTAGTTTCTTGAATAAAAAACTTCAAGTATTTTCAATTTCTGTTTACTATCTTTCTAGTTTTCTTATTTTTCCTTTTTCTGCTTTAGTTGAATTGATCAGTTATTTTTTGCTCTACTTTCTCTTACATTGGTTTCAAGTTATGCATTCTATTTTGCTTCATTCAGTAGCTACCCATATTTTTAAGACACTTGTTTTATTTTATTTTTTTAAGATACTTGTTTTAAAACATATTTTTATAACAACTTATACAGTTAATAGGTACCCATTACCTATTAGACAAATAGACCCATTCTTCCCAAATAGACAAGAAGCTTAGAAAGCTATTGCTTCCCCTCACTTAGTATCCCAACCCACTGCTCCATCACCCCATTGCCATCTCCCATGTTATTATCTGGGATTTTAGTTCCAGACTGCTTTTTTATACCAATGTTGAGACATGATGGAAGTACAGTAAGTTAAATACGTATATCTAAAGCATACAACTTGATGAGCTTTAACATATGTGTATGGCTGTGAAACCATCACCACCATCAAGATAATGAACATATCCGCCCCCAAAAGTTTCCTCACTACCCCCCTTGGGCTGCTTAAAGTTGCCCCATAGTTCACTAATATTCTTTTCATTTTTTTCCCTTCAGTCTTTGTTCTTTGCATTTTATTTTGCATTTTCTACTGCTATGTCTTCATGTTTACTAATCTTTTCATCTGTAGTGTCTAATTTGTTACTAATCCCATCTAGTGTATTTTTTGTATCAAATCATTTAGTTTTCATCTTCAGAATTTGATTTAAATCTTTTTTATATCTTCTATATTTCTACTTAACATGGTCTATCTGTCCTCTGCCTTTAACATGGAATGTAGTTATAATAAGGAATATAGTTATAATAAGTACTAAATGTCTTTGCCTACTCATTTCATCATCTGTCATTTCTGGGTCTGTTTCTACTGGTTGATTTTTTTCCTTATTATGGGTTGTATTTTGTCCTGCTTCTCTGTAAGCTTGGCAATGCTTGGTTGGATGACGGTTGTAAATTTTACCCTGTTGAATGCTGCGTATTTTTGTATTCTTATAAATATTCTTGTGCTTTGTGTTATGTTATTTGGAAACAATTTTAGTCTAGTTTTTCCTCCTTTTGAGGTTTGCTTTTATGCTTTGTTATTCGGAATCAGAGCAACCTTTAGGACTAATTTTCTCCTCTGCTGATATAACGCCCTTCTGAGTACTCTTCCTGACAACCCATGAATTTGGAGGTTTTTCCACTTTGGCTAATGGAAACACAGACTATTTCTAGCCCTGTGTGAATTTCAAGGATTGTTCCTTCTAATCCTTTCACGTTGTTCTTTCCCTGGCACTGTATAGTTTCCTCCCACACATGCACTGATCAGTATTCAGCTGGAGCTCCAAGGGAGATCCTCAGCGGATTTCCAGAGCTTTTTCTTCGTGCTACTCTCTCTGTCTGGTACTCTGCCCTGTGAACTCTAGCCACCCTGGCCTACCAGACACCCAACACCATCTCCTTAACCCAGGGAGACCACAGGACTCTGCCTAGGTTACCCCTCTCGATGCTGCATTCTGGATCCTCTCTCTGGGCAACAACCTGGGGCAATCACAGGGCTAACCCTGTTTCTGTTCTTTCAAGGATTACTCATCTCTGCTTCCTGATGTCCAGTATCTGAAAACATTGTTTCATATATTTTAACCAGTTTTTTAGCTGTTTCAGGCTGCTGGATAAATTCATTTCCTGTTACTCCATCTTGGCCAAGATCGCTTTATCTTATTTTAAAAATTCAAAATAACATTTGGATTTAACTGTTAAATGTTTAAATAGGTGATCGGAGGCAAACCTCTCCGAGGAGGTGCCATTTAAAATGAGCAAGGATGCAAAGGTACGGAGCTAGTCATGCAAAGAGCTGAAAGAAGAGCATTCCAGACAGAGGGAACAGCACATGAAAAGGCCTCATGCAATAAAGAATCTGTTGAATCCTCAGAACAGATGGAAGACTGGTTGGTGCTGCTGAAGTGTATCCAGTCGGGTGGAGAGTGGTGCATGCTGAGGATAGAGTGACCAGCAGAGATTTGGGCATGGCCAGTGTCAGGGGTTCAAGTATTACTCTAAGGACGTGGGTGGTCATTTAAGGGATTTTTTTAAAGTGTCATTATATAGTTTACAGTTTAAGAAGGTCACTCTTGATGCTACTCGGAGAACAGGTTCAAATCAGCAAGAAGAGTCACGAGGAGATGAGTTAGGAAGCTTCTTCAGGAGTCCACATGAAATGATGATGACCTAGAACAGAGACATGGAGCAGAAATGGAGAGGTGAGGACGGTTTCTATTGTACTTTGTGGAAAAACAGAACTAGCTGATGGATTGGCTGCAGAAGTAAGAGAAAGGGGGGAATCCTAGGGTTTCGACTCGGGTAACCCAGTGGCAAGTGGTGTCTTTTCGTAAAATAGCGAGGACTGTGCTAGTGCCAAAGAGGGTCCAAAGCTCCTCATAATTCTATTACCTCCTCCTCTCCTTCTTTGATACAATTGATTTTTTTTCCAGTTTTACTTAAGTCCTACGTAAACAGAACAGTTTTTCCCTTTTTCCAACCACATTGATCTTCCTATTCAGAAATTCTAGAGGGGGACAGGTTTTTGCTGGGGCCGGGGGGATCAAGAATCCAGTTATGGACATGTTACTTTTGAAATGCCTATTATATAGTCAAGTGGAGATGTCAAGCAGGCAATCGGCTAAGTCTGGAGTTCTGGGCTAGAGATAGAATTTGGAAGTAAGCCACATAAAGCTGGTACTTAAATTCATGGAAATAGATGCGACTGCTTAGGCTGAGAGTGAAGAGAGAAAAAAACGGATCCAGGATGGAGTCCTGAGGAACACCAGCATTTAGAAGTCAGTTAGAAGAAGAACACCCAGGAAAGGTAAGGAAGAAGGAATGTCTGAGGAAGCAGGGAGAAAACCACGGAAACTAAGAGAAGAGTTGCTGAGAGGAAGTGCTTCATTCATTTAATAAATATTAAGAGTCTGCTGAGTGCTAGGCTCTATTTCAGGCACGATAATAAGTTGAACAGAACAAACCTAATAATGAGGAAGGCAGACAATAAAGAAATAAACAGCTATGTATATAATAAGATGTCTGAACATCTTATTGGACAGTAAGTCCAATGAAGAAAGATAATACAGGGTAAGGGAATAGGAACTGATGGAGGGGACGATTTTAGGGTGGTCAGAAGAGCCTCTATTTGAAGAAATGAAATTTAAGCAAACACTGGAAGTGAGGAAGCAAACCATGAAGATGTCAGGCAAAGAGCGTTCCAGACCAGGGGAGTAGAAAGTGCAAAAACTCCAAGGTGGGCACACGTCAGGGGTGTTTAAGGAATAGCAAAGTAAGTCTGTGGTTGGAGTGAAGTGAGCAAGGGGGAGAGCAGAGAGGATATTGCAGAGGGAGCTTGGGCCAAATCATACAGGGCTTATAAGATCACTGGGAGGATTTTTGATTTCAGTCTACAGGGGTGAGAAGCCATTGGAAATTTGGATGGCTTCTACTTTTTTTTTTTTTAAATATTAAGTATGAGGTGTGATTTTCAGCTGAGCATTATGAAACCACCCCAAAAGAAACAGCATTTTAGGAAAATGTTTTTCCTCATGCTATTTTTGTCCTGATGCTAGTTTAAATTAAGGCCCTGGCAGTACGGTTAACGTGCATCCTCCAACCCGTGCTAATAATAATAGTAATAATAGCTAACATTCACTGAAAGCTACCGTGTCAGACTCCCTGCTAAACACTGCACAGTGTCATCTCGTCTCTCCTCTTCATAACAACCCCATGAAATAGATTCAATGATCATCCCCATTTTGCAGAGTGAGAAATTGAGGCTCAGATTGGTAAAGTGCCTTCCCCAGGCCACACAGCCCATGAGCGGCTCTGACCTCTGTGAGATCCCTGCTTCTTTAACATAAGTATTCCAAGTTGTTCATTATAGGTGCTCAAGGATGTTTATTACACGGTGCTTTGCCAAAGCAAAAAAAGGGAATTTCCAAGTTCCCCATCATCTCTAGATATTGCCTGAATGCACACCACATTCTTGAATAACGCCCCCTGAAGTCTGGTGATTCCTTGGCTTGCTCCGGCTATACACACGCAACCTGTTGTCAGGTCATGTGGATTCTACTTCTTGTGTCTCCCTCTCCCTGTAATGTCTCTCTTACATACTATTTGCTTCTCATTCCTGCCACGCTATAGCTTAGTTCTGGTACTTGTTCCTTCTTGGGCTCTTGTGATGAGCTCTCCCATGGAAGAGCTGCCTGTTGTCTCTCTTTCCACCAATACATCCTACATCCTGTGGCCACAATAACTTGGCTGACATACAGGTCTGATCTTGTTCTTCTGCTTAGATATCCTTATGGGTGGTCCATTGCCTGCAGAGTTCAGTCCAGACCTGATAGCCTGGATCACCTTGGTCCGACCTCAGCCAACTTTTCCAGCCTCATTGCTGACTCATATTCCTGGCAGCTGGCCCCACTCTCATCTCGGCCCATTGCTTATGCATCTGTACTACCTCCTGCTCCATTTCTGCTTTTAGAAATTCTGCCCAGATCATGTTTAAGACTTAGCTCAGAGGTCACCTTTTCATGAAGACATCTCTGACCAGCACTCCAGACGGGTAACTGACCCCTCTCCCTTTGTTCCCAAACCATACCTAGAACATGTCCTAATATGGGCCCTGTCACACTATCACATTTAAAGGCCATGTGTCTGTCTCTCCCCCACCCCAACACACATACACACACACACACACACACACACACACACACACACACACACACACACGGCTACAACTCAACTGTAAGCTCTTTGACAGAAGAGGCTGTGACTCATCCATCTTTGAATTCCTACTCATCTTGAATTTCTAGACAGCATAGTATCTAAAATACAGTAGGTGCTCAGTGAATGTGTATGGAATAAATAAATGAATGAATTCAAGAGAGAAGAGAAGATGAGGAAAAGGGAAGAAGGCCCTGGAACAGGTTGTAATTAATTAGACAGAAATACATATTGATCATCTCTGTGTATAGGGCACCCATTCAGAATCGGGTAGGAGTACGGAATTAACGATTCAAGAGAGAGCCTCACCCCACAACTCCAACACAAAGGTCAAGCCTTCTGTTCTTTAACACTAGCTTTCCAGGGTCCGCAAATGACCCTTCCGTTGCTAGAGCTGCTTCCCTTCGCGCTGTTCAGTGTTCTGACTCTGTTGTTCCAGCTGCCTTACCTGCCTGTTTTCTGGGGGTGAGGTCATTGGATGACATACTTATTCTGGCTCACTTCCCTCTCTTGGGCTCTGTCTTTGACCCGTGCCAGGGGAGAAGGCCTCTAGGAGAACGCTTAGGACTGAGAAGCAATCTTCTGGCTTAATCGCCAAGACCTAGAATCCAAAGCCTGGACAAAATACAGAAAGACAGGCCCCCTTCATCATTCCCCCTTTGGGCTAAAGGATGCTGCTTGATCACTGGAATCTGCTCTGCTGCTAATCTGGGGGGCTGTTGATGCTGTGCTGGTTTCCTAAGGAGGCTAACACTGAAACAAAAACAAAAGCAGAAACTGGAGATAGGGCTCCTAAAAGAGAAGCAGCCTTACTTCATCTTTGGCTCTGTAACTCACAGAGAAATTATAGGATGAACTGTCAGTCACTAAGGGCTCCCAGGGCTTCAACTGCTCATAATTAACTTGATTAACAGCTCATGATTGAGACAGAATGAGTGCAGGTGTACATTTGGGGGCTTTGTATCTGGCGAAAGATACAGGCCTGATAAAACACCCGTCACACCTTCCTGGTGACTCTCTCCTTCCTCCAGGGATGTCCTAGAGACTGAGTAGATTGTAGCACAGCTGTATCTTTTGTCCAAGCAACTCTTTCTTCATTGTAGAACTATTAGAGCGTGTAGAAAATCTAAAGAAGAAAATATAAATGAATGACTATCCTATCTGAGATAACCATTATTACTCTTTTGTTGTTTCCATTATTTCTTTTAAATACATTTTCCATATTTGAGACCATGCCCTAAATGTAGTTCGATGTTCTGCTCTTCTTGTCTGCACATTATCCTTGGATGGACCTCTGTGGGGAAAGCATAGAGAGCTAGCTCAGGTGGGAGGCGCCCACCGTTGGTGGGGTCTGGCCTCAGCACGGGGCAAGCAGACATCATGGAATTCTGCCCCCACTGCACCACCGCAGTTTGACTTGAAGCCTGAGACAGCACGCTCTTGGGTTAAATCTGCTTCCAGTATGTGAAATTTTCAGTACATGCTCCCAATCTTTTACTTATTATATACTTACCACTGTTCTTGGCAGTAGAGCTTTTTAAAATTCTTTGGCATCATGCGCTTTATATTTGCATTTCCTTTCTTTAAAGCATTTTCTTAATGAAACAATTTATCCTGCAATATGAAACGGCTTCCAGATTGAAAATGTTTCCAGTTTCCAGTACAGGGTGCCTAGAGTCTCCAGTATTTGTTTATTTATTTTAGTTTATCACTTTAATTTAGATTTTTTTAAAAAAATTATAATTCATTGCAGGTGGTTTTGAAGATATGGGGGATGGGGAACATTAACAAACTGAAAAGGTAGCACAAGGGAAGGAAAGAGGAAAAAAACTCAGGTAAGAAACATGGTATCTGTTTTAAAGTCACACCTCATAGATTCCTCCTGGAAGAACAGATCAGAGAGAAGTAGAAACGTGATATTATCTGTGTGCTTTAAAAAGATCTACGTTCAGCAGAATTCATGCGCATGCATGCCTATGTGCCTGCAATGAAATCATGTTTTAAAGAGGATTCAGCTGCATTATATTTATAACTATGTGGTTGCTACCAGCTACCAGCCTGTCTCCTTGCGGTGGTTCACTTCTCTTTTCTCCATGTCCTAATTCTGTTCTAAAGGGTGCAACTTTGGCAAAGCCGCCTGTCAGTCCACACCCACTCCCCATCATACACAATTCCAGCTGTGGCTTCCTGGGAATCCTGATCTGGTCCCACACAGGACTATATTCTGACATTTTGTCTCTGGTTGCAGCAGAACGTTTGAAGTGTTGGGGATCCAGACCCTTCCCTTGGCGGTGAAAAATTCATCTCTATGGGGGTCCTGTCCCATTTGGCCAGGATAAACGGACCACTGGAGCTTAACCAGATCTGAATCTGAGGCTCATTTGCAAACATCAACTCAACAGCCTCCCAGAAAAACAAAAAAGTGATTAAGTAATGCTTCTTAAACATTAGCGAGCTTCAGAAGAATGTGAGGAAGGCAGTTAAAATGCAGATTTCCAGGTCCCACCCAGAATTTCTGATCTCATAGTTTTTAGTAGAGACTGGTAATCTGCATTTAAGCAAACACTTTTATGTGATTCTGATGCCGAAGTTCAAACACCACACTTGGAAGAGCACCAGGGTTCTGCTGTCATATCCTGCTACCTCCACCAATACAGCAAAATCATACCATTGTCCCACCCTCCTCCTACCTCCATCCTTTAGGCTGCATGTTTTGGATCATCAGGTGTACCCTTAAAGTTCCTCTTAACCCTCCGTCACCTTGGTAATAACATGCATTAGGGAGGGGTACACACCATGATTTAGTCCAGTTTAGCATCTCCTTAGGGATGGCCCAGGCTCCACCCACTCAGGAAGATGCTGATCAACTGTATCTCTCTAGCTAGAAGATAGACATGCAGGGTGCTACACAGAAAATACATTCCCTGGAGGGTGGACAAGGCCCCTGCCTTCTATGATTCACTCTGGCACAAACTTTTCCCCAAGTGCCCTGACTCCTTGCTGACAAACAAACTCCAAGCACACATTCAAAGCTCACTTCTGTGGGCTCTCACTTTCTACTTTCCATGCACATCCAGGTTCCCTTAGCTCAGTCCATCCCCCATTTCCAATTTCTCAACTCTAATGTCCAAGTTTTGCATAAAATACCATCGTTATGTATGCTTAAATACTAAACACTATTCAAACTCTTATGCTCTGTGTTCATGGGCACATATGCATATACACACACACACACAGTAAATGTGTGTAAATAATCTGTAGATGATACAAATACATCATCATATCAATCCTCTGGTCTAGAGGTCAGTTTTATAGTGCAAAGGGAATATGCTTTGAGCCACAAGATCTCAGTTCAAATCCTACCCTTGCCACCTGCTAGCTACCTGATCTTAAGAAGATAATTAAATTCTCTGGGCCTGAGTTTCCTCATTAGGATTAACCGAGAGAGCTTGTGAAACATCTAGGACTGTGTCTAGAACCTAATAGGAAACCCACAAATGTTAGGTATCTCCTTTATTTCGATTTTCCCCTTCCTTCCTTCCTTCCTTTCTTCCTTCCTCCCTCCCTTCCTTCCTTCCCTCCCTCCTTCCTTCCTTCTTTTGTATATGAAAGAAAATAATCCTCCAAATTTCTCTCACACAGCATATTAGTCAGGGTTCTTAATTGCAAGCTTCAGAAATCATCTCTGGCCAAAATAAGCAAAGAGAGAATTTACAAGAGGATATGGGGTGGCTCACAGAATTGCCAGGAAGTCTGAAGAGCCAGGTGTAGAAAGTGAGCTGGAACTCAGAGAAGCTACACAACCAAGAGCACAGCCAAAAACCACACATCACAGTAGTCTGATGGCCTGACCTCTGCCATGGCTGGCCTGTGAACACTGGACGCCAGCTGCCCACCTCAGCAGCAAAACTGATTCTCCGCTGACTCTGCTTCTTGCCTCATGTGCTCCAGGTTCAAAAAGCTCTGAGTGAGAGGGTCCCCAGTTGGGCAGACTGCTCTAGACTTTTTGGCTTCCATAGTTGGGATTCCTTGAAAATAAGAAGGGAATTGTGATGTCAGGCAGCCATGAAAGACCAGAGTCAATTCTCACCATTTCTGATGTTCACATCTCATCCCCGTCTCACATATACATTCATTCATTCCTAAGCATCTAGAGTCTCTCTCCAGGAACTCTCCTCAAGCCTAGAACCACTCTGTTTTCAGAGGAATTTTCTACCTTTCTGCCTTGTCTCCTTTCTTTCCTCTGCCCAGAATTCCCCCTGCCCTGTCCCCTTTCCACCCCCAATCCCTCAATAGCACAAACCTTGCCCATTCTGCAAATACCAATTGGGAGGTTACCCCTTCTTTACTGTGGTGTTGCCCACTCTCCCCCACTCCCCACTAAACTGCTCCTTCCTTCATGTTCTGAGGGCCCTTTCTCCAGATCTCCATCATAGCATTTGCTCTGTTTTACTACCAGTATGTGTTTTGTGTTCAATGTGCTGATCTACCTCCCTCTCCGGGCCCCAAGATGAGGCCCCTTAATGGCAGGAAGTCTCTCTTCCTCATCTTTGTAGCCTTGGTTCTTAGCACCTAGTAGATGCTTAATATGTTCGTTAACATACACATTTCTGGGTTGTCTCGAAACACATACATTTAGAATCCTTTCCTACACACACAAGATCCTTTTAAGAAACGGAGTAATCCATGATAATGCGCCCTGCAAACTGTAAAGTGTTGTACAAATGCGCCTGATTTTAGCCAAAAGGCCGAGAAGCGATTAAAGGTTGTACAAATGTGAGCCGTATAATTGTTCATTTCATTCTGGTTTTACATATTTTCTGTTAAAGAGCTGCACGCCCTTATCTCATAATGCTTTAACCTCATAATGTTTTAACAGGAGAAAGTTTCGACGAGGGATTCCCGCCTACCTTTTCCAATTCTGCTGAGCCCCTCGGTTCCTTGCACTGTCAAAAAGGGAACCGAACGGAGGGGCAGGACAGGGGGGTCAGCGAAAGCGCACACCCTTGCCAACAAGTTATGCCAAGTCCCCGCAGGTCCCTCTGTCCCAGTTCAGAATGTCCCTGGCCACGTGCGTACCCAGACTCCCCCTCCTCGAGTCCCCAACCCCGCTTCTGGCTCGGGTTCCGAACGCTGGCTTCGCTGGGAGCAGCCGCACTGATCGCTCCCGGCTCCGCGCAGCCCGCCCTGCCGCCTCCCCCGCGCCCCCTCTCCCCCCTGTACTTTGTCACTCAGCGCTGACCTGCGGCCCGCAGGGGCGTGCACGTGACCGAGAAACTTTGGTAGCCCCGGGGCGGCTGGCGGCGGGGCCAGGAGCCGGCGGCTGAGCTCCCCCGCGCGGCGCGCGCT